>NW_026124062.1:20000-25000 GCF_025177605.1 Cucumis melo
TAGAACGAATCGCACTTTTACCACTAAACTATATCCGCTACAATGCAATTATTGTATATAAATGGACCTTTTGTCGAAGACGAAAATAAGTCGTATTAATAAGTAATAAAAAGATCGGATCAGAAAATAATCATGAAAATTTGAGCGTTGACGTATTTTCATCAGGGCCACTAATGAGATTAGGAAAAGAGGACTCGTTTTAATTAACTAATTAACAAGTTTTTTATTCTAGTAAAGTACTAAAAAATAATAATAAGAAATCGAACCTTGATTCTATATCATCTTTTTCTGTATCATAGGAATTGAAATAATAAATCTTCTTAGGATTCTTGTTGTTTCTATTTTTTTTTTTTTCAAAAACATTTTCAAATCAAATAAATAATTTGATCTACGATTTATTGGAACAAAAAAAGCCCGGCTAGGTACTGACCAGGCCAGGCCGTGGAACTAAAAATAAAAAGAAAAGGGCTTTTCGGATGAAATAAACTAAAAAAGGTACTTTCTTTTTATTTATAAATATTTTTATGAATCTTTAATATATTGGTATTATTTATATATTAGGATTGAAGATATCTCTTCTTTTGAGCCCTTATCTAATGAAATCTAATTTATCTAAATGGAATTCCTAATAAAAAAAAGTTTTTATCGATTTGATAGATATCCATCGATATATCTAGATAATTATCTATATCAATATAATGAAATTATATATCTATAAAGGGGTAGATAAAGATAATAAAGAGAGATAAAGAAGGGCTTTTTTCAAGCCTTTATTTTCTATTTTTTATACAATGTATCATAGTAATTATCCTTTTTCAATTTGGGGAGAGATGGCTGAGTGGACTAAAGCGTCGGATTGCTAATCCGTTGTACGATTTTTTTTGTACCGAGGGTTCGAATCCCTCTCTTTCCGTTTCTGTCAATTACTTGGTATATTTTTTTATAGTTGAGGAAAGATGTGGAATAGATAAAATGTTAAGAACATTTCAAAATCAAGCAAGGAAAAAAAATCTGATTTTGTTATTCTTCACGCCCCGGATTACGTCCCGGGTCATTAGATAGGAATCCGAAAATGAAGAGAGAAACAAAGAATATTACTACTGTATAAACAAATAGTTTGAGAGTAAGCATTACACAATCTCCAAGATCATTTTTTTTTTAAGAGAATAGATTCTCTATTTTAATCTGGTTTGACACCAAGAAATGCAGTGAAGTTATTTCTATAAATAGGAAAAAATTTTAAGAGTTGAGTCCTTGATTACTCAAAATTGGATTTCATACCCACAATTCTATATTGTGGGGGACTCGAAGAGGGTCGTTCAAAGGAAAAAAGTAAGAATAAGAAAATGAGAGTGATCCAGATTTATCATAGCTATAGAATAATTTCAATATTGGATTCAACTTAAAGCTTCAGACTGTATGTACAACTTATCTGATCTTATAACTAGTTAGAATCTTTTTTTTTTTTTTTCTAGTAAATCATGAATTTGTCTCGGACAGTATTAAAAATATTATCGAAAGCTTACAGCAGCTTGCCAAACAAAAGCTAATAGAAAAAAGAATAGAGGTATTACTGGCATAACATCTACTATTGGATTCAAAAAAGCGTAGGCCTCGGGCAATTTGGCGACGAAAAAACTACTTGAATAAAGGAAAGAATTAAGACAGATACCGATGAAACTTAAGATATTAAGCATAACAATTTTTTTTTCTTTGTTCTTGAAGATAATTGTATTTCTTTTGATTTGATTGAGTTATTAATCCCCTATTATTGCTATGATATAAGGGATAAGGGAAAAATTAATAACATAAAGTAGGTCAAAAAACCTTTCTTTGATTTGAACTCAGCCAATCAAAAATCCTTCAATTCTCAAATAAAACGAGAATAGAAGAAATCCTACTTTCATACAATATCTTAATGGAATTATATGTAATGATCAATAAATTGAGTTTAATTGGATCTATAAACGTATCAAAATCTGAGCAACAATCTAATTTATTCTATAAATATTTGTACTGGAATTGACGACTAAGCACTACCAATATTAGTGTTTATTAGTGTTGAATATAAATGGGGCGTGGCCAAGTGGTAAGGCAACGGGTTTTGGTCCCGCTATTCGGAGGTTCGAATCCTTCCGTCCCAGAGTATGCGTATTATTATTATATATAATAATAGTATATTATAAGATATATGGAAAAATATTCGATATCAGACTATAGATTGCCGTTTTAAACAACCTTATGCTTAAGAGTCTAAATATAGATCGAATGTGATTGTTCTTTATTATTTTCTTATAATGATGCATTTCAGAAATGCGAAAGCCTCTATTATTCTCTATCTCTTAAATGGTTTGTGAAACCCGAGTATTTTTTTTCTGTGGATTTCTGAATTATAAACACGAAGGTCTTGTGTTTTTGGCACTAATGGAATTGAATTAATGGTCTTAAGAAACTTAAGACCTATTTAGGGTTTAGGGTACTAAATTTTAGAGTCAAATAAAAAAAAATAGGTAGGAACAATCGTTTACTCTAGATCTGTTTGACTTTCGCCTTATACAAGATAGTCTAGCACCTCCGAAACTAGTCCAGTCCCCCGTAGGATCCTTTTTTTATTTATGATGCATCTACTCGATCTAATTGGGGGTAGATAGGAGTTAATCCATAACGGAAGATATCAATTTGAATATCTGCCCGAATCTGATTAACAAAGAATCAAGTTACATATGTAACATATTATGTATTTCTTTTCACCTCATTTTTTCGTATGTTTGTCTGTAATGAATAATTGTAAATCCAAGTAACAATTCATACATCTTTTTCACTTTATTTTAAGGAAAGATTATTGAGTCTCTTAAGTTAAATAAACTAGGCAGAAAATGCTGATATGTATGTATTGTTATTATCTATTTTTATCGTTTTATTTCTTTTTTTTTTTTTTTATTTTAGATCTATCTAATTGATGGGTTAATCCCGAATATACATTTATTTATCATAATCAAATGTAATAAATCCTTTACAAAAATTTATTCAAATAATATTATAATATAATATTTAGGTAGTAAATTTTCAATCAAGTAAATCTTTTTAATTATTTCTTATGAGTCCTTGGTACTCGAAGAAGTGTTAAACTCGTGAATCCATTCTATGAAGAAATTGAAAAATGGAGATTCTTAATTATTCGTAATTAATTATTTCTTAATTGATTTTATAGAAATTTCAAAAAATCTCTCTCTATCTAGAAAATATCTATATATAGAGAAATAAATATTGCACTCATACAAAAAAATGTTATTGATACAATATATACAATAAAATATGGGTTTCAATAAATTGAAGTATTGCTAAGACTTTTTCAAAAACTACCCATGTCATAAGAGTATAGATTACTATGGACCAACTAACCCAATGACTATACATGATTCCATAAATGAATCAATTACATACCAGTTCCAAGAAATTAGAGGTTATGGTAAAACTTCGTTTAAAACGATGTGGTAGAAAGCAACGTGCGACTTGAAGGACATGATCCACTGTGGATTCTTACACCCACCATTTTATATTATATAGGAATGAAGATGCTCTTGACTCGACATAGTTTGTTCGGTTGCACTCGAGCTCTTTTTTTTTTTTAGGGTTTTTGATGTAAATAGTACATGATGGAGCTCGAGTAGAAAGTATTGATTCATTTATCAAGGGCAGAGATCTAGGGTTAGTGTCAATCAATAAGTTAAAACTACTTCGTAAGTATAGGTTCGGTATACAAATCGAAAGGATCCAATTCGAACAAGTTTCAAATTCAAACATCAAATTGGATTAAAAGTGTATCACACGAGAATCCATTATTTATATGATTCTTTGATAAAAAGGAAATCAAAAAAAATGGTATGTTGCTACCATTTTGAAACGATTAAAGATCACCGAAGTAATGTCTAAACCCAATGATTCAAGGAAAGGATAAAGGATCCCGGAACAAGTAAAAATCTTTTTCAATTGTCTCAATAACTAAACTAGATCAGAATGAAGAATCGAAATAGATTCTAACGGAGACAGGCAAAAATAAAGAGGTTAGAGACCGCTCAATAAATGAAATGCTTAAGCTTAAGGGTTTTTTTCCTTTGCGTGAGAGTTATCCAACTTGAGTTATGGGGATAAGAATGAGTTTTTTTTTTCAAAAGAAAAACAAAAGAATAAGAAAAAAATTTTTAAATCATAGTCTAATTGATTTAATAATCTATAGATCTATTTGACATTAATTAGAATTCTATACATAACTTTGAATTTCCTCGAGCCGTACGAGGAGAAAACTTCTTATACGGTTCTGGGGGGGGTACTTAAAATTTACATCTATCCCAATGAGCCGTTTATCGAATCATTGCAATTGATGTTCGATGCCGAAGAGAAGGAAGAGATCTTCGTAAAGTGGGTTTTTATGATCCGATAAAGAATCAAACCTATTTAAATGTTCCTGCTATTCTATATTTCCTTGAAAAGGGTGCTCAACCTACAGGAACTGTTCATGATATTTTAAAGAAGGCAGGTGTTTTTACGGAACTTCACCTTAATCAATAACCGAAATTCCATTTTTATTAATGAAATAAAAAAACGAGGGTGTGATAACTTAACTTGTATATAGCTTTGACTAACCTTTTCTTTAGTATTTCCCCCTCTCTCTTGTTCTATTCATACTATACACTTATTACCTTAAAATTGCGTCTTCGCTAATGAAAAAATCGATTTTTATTTTATTGATATAAATTGATCTAAGATGAATAGAAAAAAAATATATCGGGTTTATTCAATCCACAAACCCGATATATTTTTTTCTACTTCTTCCTTAATTTCTTCTTTCGCCTACATCTTTTATGTCTATCTATGTTGATTATCTCTATAGTGCCAATCTAAGTACGTAGTTTTTTTTAATTCTTTTCTATTATTTTAATAGAATTTATTATTATTAGAATATTTTCTCTTATTCTATTTTGTTAACTTTATCTAGTTAA
>NW_026124063.1:0-2500 GCF_025177605.1 Cucumis melo
TAAGATAGGGTGCTCGTGTGCAAGTCAAGGCCCATGGCCGAGGCCTTGGAGTACAAAGCACGGCCATGGGCGCGCGCGCCGTGCGTCAGTGGGCGTCTGTGGGTCGCCCGCTGCATGCCCGTGCGTCTGCGGGGGCGTGCGCGCAGGGGTGCCGCGCGCGCCATGCGTCTGCGGGCGTGTGTGGGGCGCGCGCCGCAAGCCCATGCGACTGCAGTGGGACGTGCGCGGGCAGCGTGGGGATCCATCTAAGGGGCGTGCGTGCTTGGCTTGTGAGTGGCAGATGATCCTTGTTGCCATGATCCACCGAGATTCAGCTCGACACTACCCACACACAACTCATTTATTTCTTCCAATTGCCATGGAGGTTATATCTTATGTAAAAGGACGAAAAACATAAGTGTTAGTGAGGGTTTGGCCTTTGACTAGAAAACAAGTTGACGCAAATCATCTTTGAATGCCCAAGTATAAGATAGGAAGCTCGTGTGCAAGTCAAGGCCCAAGGCCGAGGCCTTGGAGTACAAAGCACGGCCATGGGCGCGCGCGCCGTGCGTCAGTGGGCGTCTGTGGGTCGCCCGCTGCATGCCCGTGCGTCTGCGGGGGGCGTGCGCGCAGGGTGCCGCGCGCGCCATGCGTCTGCGGGCGTGGGGCGCGCGCCGCAAGCCCATGCGACTGCAGTGGGGCGTGCGCGTAGGGTGCCGCGCACGCGATGCTTGTGCGAGCGTGGGGATCCGTCTAAGGGGCGTGCGTGCTTGGCTTGTAAGTGGCAGATGAGCCTTGTTGCCAAGATCCACCGAGATTCATCTCGACCCTACCCACACACAACTCATTTATTTCTTCCAATTGCCATGGAGGTCATATCTTATGTAAAAGGACGAAAAACATAAGTGTTAGTGAGGGGTTGGCTTTGGACTAGAAAAAAAGTTGAAGCAAATCATCTTTGAATGCCCAAGAATAAGATAGTGTGCTCGTGTGCAAGTCAAGGACCAAGGCCGAGGCCTTCGAGTACAAAGCACGGCCATGGGCGCGCGCGCCGTGCGTTAGTGGGTTTGTGTGAGTCGCGCGCTGCATGCCCGTGCGTCTGCGGGGGGCGTGCGCGCAGGGGGCCGCGCGCGCCATGCGTCTACGGGCGTGTGTGGGGCGTGCGCCGCAAGCCCAGGCGACTGCAGTGGGGCGTGTGTGGGGCGCGCGCCGCATGCCCATGGCCGAGGCTTGCACACGAACGCCTAGGGTGCCCACCATGCGCCATGCCCTTCGGGCGTGTGTGGGGCGTGCGCGCAGAGTGCTAAGCGCGGCATGCGTCTGCGGGTGTGTGTCCGCGCGCCGCATGCCCAGGCGTCTACGTGGGACGTGCGCGCAAGCCGCGCGCAGCATGCGTCTGCGTTGGGCGTGACCACCCACGTCTAGAATTCATGGAAAAAACTCTATGGAGGTTGTTGGAACAAAACCCGTGCCCCCACCGTGCATGCCCACATGCCCACCGAGCATGCAGCATGCGCGCCCCCATGCGCACGAATGCGGCACGGCCATGGGCGCGCGCGCCGCATGGCCATGCGTCTGCGTGGGGCGTGCGCGCAGGGTGCCGCGCGCGCAGGGTGCCGCAATGCCCACTCAACACACAAATGTGATGTCAAACCTATGTTCTAGTGCTTGGATTGTTATGAAATTTTTTCTGGGATCTAAAAAATGTAAACAAAGGATGTCCTCCAAAAATTAGTATTTTTGGAAACGTTTTACTATTTTTAAATTATTTTTAATTTTTTAACAATAAAAATTCATAAAATATTATTGGTTGGTTCAAAAATTATGAAACTTGTTTTCCACACTCATTTGAATGTCTAAAACATAATACAATCAAGTCCCGGTCATAATAATAACACAATCAAGATTTATGGCATGGTGTGACATTTCGGCTTTTTCATATGCAAGCCTGCCAGACCCAAAAAAGCCAGAATGTACTATATAGGGGGGCGACCTGCCTGCATGGGCGGGGCGCGGGGGTACCCCTATGCCGCGGCGCCGACCCTTCAAGCACATTGCGCCCATCATGGGCACATATGCTTGGGGGGTCGGCGCCGGCGGAGTGCCACCTCCGGCCGCCGGCGGCGAGTGAGAGTGGGTGTCGAGTTGATGCTCGGATGGGCTTGCGCGGACAATGCTTGCACCTCGGTGTGGGCGTGCACTCCAAGCGGGCTTGTTCGTGAGGAGACGAGATAACTTGCGATTGCTTTGTGCTTGGTGGACGAAGGGTTCGGCCGGAGTGCCACATCCGACCGTCGGGCAAGGAGTGAGAGCGGGATGGGCGTGCTTGGACAATGCTTGCACCTCGGTGTGGGCGTGCACTCCAAGTGTGCTTGTCTTGGCGATTGTTTCGTGCTTGGCGGAGGGGTTTGGCCATAACGATGGGCTTGTCCGTCGGGCAGGGAGTGAGAGCGGGTGTCGAGTTGACGCTCGGATGGGCTTGCGCGGACAATGCTTGCACCTCGGTGTGGGCGTGCACTCC
>NW_026124064.1:30000-40053 GCF_025177605.1 Cucumis melo
ATTGTATAGGAACAAGACTAATCTTCGATTTCTTTTTGAAAAAAAAGAAATCAATTTTTTTGAAGTACTAAGACTATTCAAATTACAATACTCGTGAAAAAAGAACCGTAATAAATGAAAAGAAGAGGCATCTTTCACCCAGGAGCGAAGGATTTGAACTAAAATTTCCAGATGGAGGGGATAGGGTATTAATACATCTGACACATAATTTAAATGTGGGAATTTATCCTCTAAAAAAGGAAATATTGAATGACTTGATCGTAAATTATAAGATTTTGCGATTTCTTCTTCTTTTAAGGAAGATACTAATCGTAGGGAAAATGGAATTTCCACAATGACTGCAAACCCTTCTGATAACATTTGAGAATACAAATTGTTATTGTACCCACAAAAAGGATTTTTGTTATAATAATTAGTCGACAAAAAAAAAAAATGATTCTGGTGATACATTCGAGTAATTAAATGTTTTACCATTAGTAAACTGGATTTTTTGTCATAACCAGAATTTTCCAACAAAATGGATCCATTTAAAAAATGATCATGAGAAAATGCGTAAATATACTCCCGAAAGATAAGTGGGTATAGGAAGTCACGTTGCCGAGATTTCTCAAGTTCTAAATATCCTTTAAATTCCGCCATTTAAAATTTCATTTGAACTGGGGATACGATAATGGGATTTATTGGGTTATCAAATGATACATAGTGCGATACAGTCAAAACAAGGTATTACAGTAAAATAAAGAATAATAATAGATACCTCGTAAATAGGTAAGACTTATCAACGGACTCTCTATCCTCTCTTTTCTTTTGTCATCTAATTGGTTTCTATTTTAGGATAAAAAAGATGGTTAGAAATCCTTTATTTTTTCAACCCAATCGCTCTTTTGATTTTGGAAAAAAACTCTTTATCAATATACTGCTTCTTCTACACATTCCCCTCTACCTCATAACGTAGAGTAACTAATAGTTAGGACTTAGAAAAAAATGGATAACTCACTCATAAGAAAAGTCCTTCCCGCATCAAGCACTAATATAGTTTTAACGTCTAATTAGATCGGCGAATCATTCAAATTAAGAACATAAGCCCGTTACTTTTTATTTCTCTATAATTGGAGCATAGTGCCCTATCCATTTATTCATTCGACCCGACTTTACTTTTTTTTCCGCATCAAGAATTCAAACAAGTTTGGCCTAATCTAGTAAGGTAAAAATATTACTAGAATTTTCCATTAATACGACATGCTGCTTTTTCCATTCATTCCTTTCAGGATCAGTCGCGGTCTTACAAACTCTACCGATAGTATGGACGAATCTGTTACTTCATAGAAATGTGTAAAAGATGCTAGCCGCACTTAAAAGCCGAGTACTCTACCATTGAGTTAGCAACCCCAAAATATGAAAAATTTTTCTGTGTAGATACAATCGGAATCAAAATAACAAAAGAAATGAAATTAGATGACGTAATCAAAATATTGCAATAAAAAAAACTTCTTATATCACTTACACAAAAGTAATTTTTTGTATCACAAAAAATACAATGAGACCATCATGTGCGTGAAAAGCAAGGGTCATGAAAGGGAGATAACTAGCTTCATTTATACACAATCGGATTATATTTGTTTGATACACTGTTGTCAATATTAATGTGAATAATGAAAAACGCCTATAATGGACAAAACAAAAGAATTATAAATGAATAAAAAACAAATGGAAATAACAATTTGAGTTGAATAACTATATTTAACTAGATAAAGTTAACAAAATAGAATAAGAGAAAATATTCTAATAATAATAAATTCTATTAAAATAATAGAAAAGAATTAAAAAAAACTACGTACTTAGATTGGCACTATAGAGATAATCAACATAGATAGACATAAAAGATGTAGGCGAAAGAAGAAATTAAGGAAGAAGTAGAAAAAAATATATCGGGTTTGTGGATTGAATAAACCCGATATATTTTTTTTCTATTCATCTTAGATCAATTTATATCAATAAAATAAAAATCGATTTTTTCATTAGCGAAGACGCAATTTTAAGGTAATAAGTGTATAGTATGAATAGAACAAGAGAGAGGGGGAAATACTAAAGAAAAGGTTAGTCAAAGCTATATACAAGTTAAGTTATCACACCCTCGTTTTTTTATTTCATTAATAAAAATGGAATTTCGGTTATTGATTAAGGTGAAGTTCCGTAAAAACACCTGCCTTCTTTAAAATATCATGAACAGTTCCTGTAGGTTGAGCACCCTTTTCAAGGAAATATAGAATAGCAGGAACATTTAAATAGGTTTGATTCTTTATCGGATCATAAAAACCCACTTTACGAAGATCTCTTCCTTCTCTTCGGCATCGAACATCAATTGCAATGATTCGATAAACGGCTCATTGGGATAGATGTAAATTTTAAGTACCCCCCCCCAGAACCGTATAAGAAGTTTTCTCCTCGTACGGCTCGAGGAAATTCAAAGTTATGTATAGAATTCTAATTAATGTCAAATAGATCTATAGATTATTAAATCAATTAGACTATGATTTAAAAATTTTTTTCTTATTCTTTTGTTTTTCTTTTGAAAAAAAAAACTCATTCTTATCCCCATAACTCAAGTTGGATAACTCTCACGCAAAGGAAAAAAACCCTTAAGCTTAAGCATTTCATTTATTGAGCGGTCTCTAACCTCTTTATTTTTGCCTGTCTCCGTTAGAATCTATTTCGATTCTTCATTCTGATCTAGTTTAGTTATTGAGACAATTGAAAAAGATTTTTACTTGTTCCGGGATCCTTTATCCTTTCCTTGAATCATTGGGTTTAGACATTACTTCGGTGATCTTTAATCGTTTCAAAATGGTAGCAACATACCATTTTTTTTGATTTCCTTTTTATCAAAGAATCATATAAATAATGGATTCTCGTGTGATACACTTTTAATCCAATTTGATGTTTGAATTTGAAACTTGTTCGAATTGGATCCTTTCGATTTGTATACCGAACCTATACTTACGAAGTAGTTTTAACTTATTGATTGACACTAACCCTAGATCTCTGCCCTTGATAAATGAATCAATACTTTCTACTCGAGCTCCATCATGTACTATTTACATCAAAAACCCTAAAAAAAAAAAAGAGCTCGAGTGCAACCGAACAAACTATGTCGAGTCAAGAGCATCTTCATTCCTATATAATATAAAATGGTGGGTGTAAGAATCCACAGTGGATCATGTCCTTCAAGTCGCACGTTGCTTTCTACCACATCGTTTTAAACGAAGTTTTACCATAACCTCTAATTTCTTGGAACTGGTATGTAATTGATTCATTTATGGAATCATGTATAGTCATTGGGTTAGTTGGTCCATAGTAATCTATACTCTTATGACATGGGTAGTTTTTGAAAAAGTCTTAGCAATACTTCAATTTATTGAAACCCATATTTTATTGTATATATTGTATCAATAACATTTTTTTGTATGAGTGCAATATTTATTTCTCTATATATAGATATTTTCTAGATAGAGAGAGATTTTTTGAAATTTCTATAAAATCAATTAAGAAATAATTAATTACGAATAATTAAGAATCTCCATTTTTCAATTTCTTCATAGAATGGATTCACGAGTTTAACACTTCTTCGAGTACCAAGGACTCATAAGAAATAATTAAAAAGATTTACTTGATTGAAAATTTACTACCTAAATATTATATTATAATATTATTTGAATAAATTTTTGTAAAGGATTTATTACATTTGATTATGATAAATAAATGTATATTCGGGATTAACCCATCAATTAGATAGATCTAAAATAAAAAAAAAAAAAAGAAATAAAACGATAAAAATAGATAATAACAATACATACATATCAGCATTTTCTGCCTAGTTTATTTAACTTAAGAGACTCAATAATCTTTCCTTAAAATAAAGTGAAAAAGATGTATGAATTGTTACTTGGATTTACAATTATTCATTACAGACAAACATACGAAAAAATGAGGTGAAAAGAAATACATAATATGTTACATATGTAACTTGATTCTTTGTTAATCAGATTCGGGCAGATATTCAAATTGATATCTTCCGTTATGGATTAACTCCTATCTACCCCCAATTAGATCGAGTAGATGCATCATAAATAAAAAAAGGATCCTACGGGGGACTGGACTAGTTTCGGAGGTGCTAGACTATCTTGTATAAGGCGAAAGTCAAACAGATCTAGAGTAAACGATTGTTCCTACCTATTTTTTTTTATTTGACTCTAAAATTTAGTACCCTAAACCCTAAATAGGTCTTAAGTTTCTTAAGACCATTAATTCAATTCCATTAGTGCCAAAAACACAAGACCTTCGTGTTTATAATTCAGAAATCCACAGAAAAAAAATACTCGGGTTTCACAAACCATTTAAGAGATAGAGAATAATAGAGGCTTTCGCATTTCTGAAATGCATCATTATAAGAAAATAATAAAGAACAATCACATTCGATCTATATTTAGACTCTTAAGCATAAGGTTGTTTAAAACGGCAATCTATAGTCTGATATCGAATATTTTTCCATATATCTTATAATATACTATTATTATATATAATAATAATACGCATACTCTGGGACGGAAGGATTCGAACCTCCGAATAGCGGGACCAAAACCCGTTGCCTTACCACTTGGCCACGCCCCATTTATATTCAACACTAATAAACACTAATATTGGTAGTGCTTAGTCGTCAATTCCAGTACAAATATTTATAGAATAAATTAGATTGTTGCTCAGATTTTGATACGTTTATAGATCCAATTAAACTCAATTTATTGATCATTACATATAATTCCATTAAGATATTGTATGAAAGTAGGATTTCTTCTATTCTCGTTTTATTTGAGAATTGAAGGATTTTTGATTGGCTGAGTTCAAATCAAAGAAAGGTTTTTTGACCTACTTTATGTTATTAATTTTTCCCTTATCCCTTATATCATAGCAATAATAGGGGATTAATAACTCAATCAAATCAAAAGAAATACAATTATCTTCAAGAACAAAGAAAAAAAAATTGTTATGCTTAATATCTTAAGTTTCATCGGTATCTGTCTTAATTCTTTCCTTTATTCAAGTAGTTTTTTCGTCGCCAAATTGCCCGAGGCCTACGCTTTTTTGAATCCAATAGTAGATGTTATGCCAGTAATACCTCTATTCTTTTTTCTATTAGCTTTTGTTTGGCAAGCTGCTGTAAGCTTTCGATAATATTTTTAATACTGTCCGAGACAAATTCATGATTTACTAGAAAAAAAAAAAAAAAGATTCTAACTAGTTATAAGATCAGATAAGTTGTACATACAGTCTGAAGCTTTAAGTTGAATCCAATATTGAAATTATTCTATAGCTATGATAAATCTGGATCACTCTCATTTTCTTATTCTTACTTTTTTCCTTTGAACGACCCTCTTCGAGTCCCCCACAATATAGAATTGTGGGTATGAAATCCAATTTTGAGTAATCAAGGACTCAACTCTTAAAATTTTTTCCTATTTATAGAAATAACTTCACTGCATTTCTTGGTGTCAAACCAGATTAAAATAGAGAATCTATTCTCTTAAAAAAAAAATGATCTTGGAGATTGTGTAATGCTTACTCTCAAACTATTTGTTTATACAGTAGTAATATTCTTTGTTTCTCTCTTCATTTTCGGATTCCTATCTAATGACCCGGGACGTAATCCGGGGCGTGAAGAATAACAAAATCAGATTTTTTTTCCTTGCTTGATTTTGAAATGTTCTTAACATTTTATCTATTCCACATCTTTCCTCAACTATAAAAAAATACCAAGTAATTGACAGAAACGGAAAGAGAGGGATTCGAACCCTCGGTACAAAAAAATCGTACAACGGATTAGCAATCCGACGCTTTAGTCCACTCAGCCATCTCTCCCCAAATTGAAAAAGGATAATTACTATGATACATTGTATAAAAAATAGAAAATAAAGGCTTGAAAAAAGCCCTTCTTTATCTCTCTTTATTATCTTTATCTACCCCTTTATAGATATATAATTTCATTATATTGATATAGATAATTATCTAGATATATCGATGGATATCTATCAAATCGATAAAAACTTTTTTTTATTAGGAATTCCATTTAGATAAATTAGATTTCATTAGATAAGGGCTCAAAAGAAGAGATATCTTCAATCCTAATATATAAATAATACCAATATATTAAAGATTCCATAAAAATATTTATAAATAAAAAGAAAGTACCTTTTTTAGTTTATTTCATCCGAAAAGCCCTTTTCTTTTATTTTTAGTTCCACGGCCTGGCCTGGTCAGTACCTAGCCGGGCTTTTTTTGTTCCAATAAATCGTAGATCAAATTATTTATTTGATTTGAAAATGTTTTTGAAAAAAAAAAAAAATAGAAACAACAAGAATCCTAAGAAGATTTATTATTTCAATTCCTATGATACAGAAAAAGATGATATAGAATCAAGGTTCGATTTCTTATTATTATTTTTTAGTACTTTACTAGAATAAAAAACTTGTTAATTAGTTAATTAAAACGAGTCCTCTTTTCCTAATCTCATTAGTGGCCCTGATGAAAATACGTCAACGCTCAAATTTTCATGATTATTTTCTGATCCGATCTTTTTATTACTTATTAATACGACTTATTTTCGTCTTCGACAAAAGGTCCATTTATATACAATAATTGCATTGTAGCGGATATAGTTTAGTGGTAAAAGTGCGATTCGTTCTATTAATCCCTTAATAGTTAAGGGATCCTTTCGGGTTGATTAATATTCCGATCAAAAACTTTATTTCTTAAAAGGATTTAATCCTTTACCTCTCGATGAAAGATTCGAGGAAAAATAAAAATTCTCGTGATTTGTATCCAAAAATATGTTCTAAATTGAAAAAATTGGATCATGAAATTACGAAACATAATTTTATTGAATTGGATCAATACTTCCAATTGAAGGAATAAGGGATCCATGGATAAAGGTGGAATTTTTTCTAATCGTAACTAAATCTTCAATTTTTTTCTTTGTATAAGGGAGATTGAAGCAAAACAAAATAGCTATTAAAACAATGTCTTTGGTTTACTAGAGACGTCGACATCGTTTTTTTAGCTCGGCGGAAACAAAATACTTTTCCTAAGGATTATATTAAATAGAAATAGGGAACGAAATAAATAACTGGAAAGATTGTTATAATCTCCTCTTGTATAGGGATCATCTATAAAGCGGGTCCTTTTGAATGCATTCAGACGGAAAGGCTGACATAGATGTTATGGATGGTATTTTTTTTTGTTTACATCTTATAAATTTAGGAATTTATCCATCTTCCATAAAGGAGCCGAATGACACCAAAGTTTCACGTTCGGTTTTGAATTAGAGACGTTCAGTTCAAAATGATGAATCAACGTCGACTATAACCCCTAGCCTTCCAAGCTAACGATGCGGGTTCGATTCCCCGCTATCCGCTTATCTTATCTTATAATATTCTTATCTTATAATTTATATATATTATAAATAGAAATTAATTAATAATGGAATTACTCAAATAAAAATTTTCAATTTACTTAATTTTTAACTAAATTTTAACTAATGTATTAGTTAATGTAATGCATCATTGAATTCAATATGCAATTTCCGGAATTCTCACACATTTTTTTTACGAACAAGAGAGGTGAAAATACGAAAAAAAAAATTGGAATCAAAAGCGTCCATTGTCTAATGGATAGGACATAGGTCTTCTAAACCTTTGGTATAGGTTCAAATCCTATTGGACGCAATTTTTTTTCATATATTTTTTTTTAGTTTTAAATTTTCTATATCATGTCAAGAAAGGAAAGATTTTGAATGATTTGAATAAGAGACGCTTATTTATTAATAGTAATTTATAAATTAGTTTTAATATTAATTGTAACTCTAGTTTTAGATTTATTATATAAATAAACTAATAATTCAATTCTGTTTTATTTGAAGATAAGATATTAGTAGAAAGGATATTCAAATTCCAAATATTAAGATATTTATGATATTCTAAATATATTATTAGAAATATAATCTAATTTTAACTTTAACTATATTTATAAAAAAATTTCTTAATTGTATTTACATTTCATTTTAATATTGATATATATTTCTAGAAATATTATCTACTTTCTTTAATATATTTATATACTATTTTTTATTTTATATAAATTATATATATATATATTCTACCTACTAACACCTAATAAATGAAAAGAATGAAATTATTTCATGTTTCAATTTTAACATTTGAAAGTTCTAAAATTGATTTATACTTTACTTGTTTTCTTTTATACTTGGTCTTGAAGTAGAAAACGTTCCATCTGTTCCTGAATAGCTTCTTTCAAAAGGGCTTCCGCTTTCAGTGGTCAATGTCTTCGTAGAAGAGATTATTTCTTGAAACTGAGGTTTATTCGTTTTTACGTAAGTACGTAACTCAAGAAGAAATTTCCTTACTTGTCCAATTTCTAATGAATCAAGATAACCATTAGTTCCGGTATAAACAGTCATTATCTGTTCGTCTACCGTGAGAGGTGCTGATTGGGATTGTTTGAGCAACTCACGTAATCGTTGACCTCTTGCCAATTGATTCTGAGTAGCTTTATCGAGATCAGAAGCGAATTGCGCAAAGGCTTCTAATTCGGCAAATTGAGCCAATTCCAATTTTAATTTGCCGGCTACTTGTTTCATGGCTTTAATTTGAGCTGCAGATCCTACTCTGGAGACGGAAATACCCACATTAATAGCAGGTCTGATTCCAGCATTGAATAGATCGGCAGATAAGAATATTTGTCCATCGGTAATGGAAATTACATTAGTAGGAATATAAGCTGAAACATCTCCCGATTGGGTCTCAACTATTGGTAAAGCAGTCATACTTCCTTCACCTAAAGCAGAACTTAATTTAGCGGCTCTTTCCAAAAGGCGTGAATGCAAATAAAAAACATCTCCCGGATAAGCTTCGCGGCCCGGCGGTCTTCGTAAAAGAAGAGACATTTGTCGATAAGCTTGTGCTTGTTTGGAGGGATCATCATAAATGATTGAAGTGTGTTGTTTTCTGTACATAAAATATTCAGCCAAAGCTGCTCCTGTATAAGGGGCAAGGTATTGTAATGTAGCCGGAGAATCTGCCGTTTTCGGCTACTATAATAGTGTATTCCATTGCGCCCCTTTCCTGTAAGTAGTCACTACTTGAGCCACAGAAGATGCTTTTTGACCAATAGCTACATAAACACATATTACATTTTGCCCTTGTTGATTGAGAATCGTATCCGTGGCTACTGCAGTTTTACCGGTCTGCCTGTCCCCAATAATTAATTCTCGCTGACCACGTCCGATAGGAAATCATTGAATCAATAGCAATAAGTCCTGTTTGAAGAGGCTCGTATACGGAACGTCTCGAAATAATACCAGGAGCGGGGGATTCAATTAACCGAGAGGTCAGAAGATGAAATTTCACCTCGGCCATCAATAGGTTTAGCCAGGGCATTTATAACACGACCTAAATAAGCCTCGCTTACTGGTATCTGAGCAATTCTTCCCCGTTGCTTTTACAGAACTTCCCTCCTGTATCAGCAAACCATCACCCATTAATACAACACCAACATTATTTGATTCTAAATTTAGAGCTATGCCTATAGTACCCTCTTCAAATTCTACTAATTCACCTGCCATTAACTTCATCAAGACCATAAATACGAGCAATGCCGTCGCCTACTTGAAGTACAGTACCGGTATTTACAATTTTTACTTCTCTATTATATTGCTCAATACGTTCACGAATAATATTACTAATTTCATCTGCTTGAATGGTTACCATGAGTATTTCGTAATTATTTTTTTTTAAGAAAAAAAAATAATGCCTACAGTAGAAGGACTAATCAGTTAGTTATTTCTTTCATCGTCCCAAACATGCCAATATTAGCACTGATGGTACGTAAATGTAACTCGTTGTCCAAACAACTATTCAGAGTTCCTAGAGCTCCTTGTAAGGCTTGTTGGAAAACCTGTTGTCGTACTTGATTAATCGCTTTTTG
>NW_026124065.1:0-2500 GCF_025177605.1 Cucumis melo
AACGTTAATTTGATCTTGATCCTTGTAGAGTGAAAAAAGGGACTACACTGCATCCGCACGAACCTCCTGATAATATCCATAAATGACTTGTTTTTGGTAAGAGATGGACATTACTATATGTAAATTCGGGTGCATGGTACACGTCGGTACTCCAATGCATTTCTCCCTCTGAGTCAGAATAAATATGTTTTCGAACTCTCTCTTTTAAATTAAGAGTGTATGTTCCCGCGCGAATCTCAGCAATCACTTGTTCTGATTCTACATATTGATCATTTTGAACTAAAAGTAAACTTTTTGGTGGAATAGTGACGTTATGTATAATATCCTCACTCTCAATAGTTACATACAAGTCTATATAACATAAAAAAGCAGGATGCCCATGGGCGTGTACGTGTGGGATGAACCAAATTCTCATTGAATTTGATTTTGCCATTAGAAGAAGCTCGTATATGTTCTGCAGTCCCCCCTGTGAATACTCCGCCGGTATGAAAAGTTCTTAATGTTAGTTGAGTACCCGGTTCTCCAATAGATTGACCCGCAATAATACCTACGGCTTCTCCCAATTCTACCAGGTCCCCGTGAGTAGGACTTCGTCCATAACATAATCGGCAGATCCAAGATGTACTCCTACAAGTAAAGGGAGTCCGAATAGATATTGGTTGGGTTTGAAAGGTTATGAATCGATTAATAAGTCCAATACCAATATCTTGATTTCGAACACCAATGCATCGCGGGCCCCATATATATATCGTCCGCTAATACACGACCAATTAATGTTTGGATAAAAATTCTTTCCGGAATCATCCTATTTCCAGGACTCACTAAAATCCCTCGGATGGTTCCACAATCGGTTCTACGTACAACAATGTGTTGAACTACTTCAACAAGTCTACGTGTAAGATATCCAGCATCCGATGTTCGGTACAGCAGTATCCACAACTCCTTTCCGCGCTCCGTAGCAAGAAATTATATATTCCGTTAAGGACAGCCCCTCACGTAAATTGCTTTGAATGGGTAAATCAATCATTTGTCCTTGTGGATCTGACATTAATCCTCTCATACCTACTAATTGGTGTACTTGAGATGCATTTCCTCGAGCTCCCGAAAAAGACATTATATGGACTGGATTAAAAGGGTCAGTCATCCTAAAATTAGGATTCATTTCTTGTCGCAAATATTCACTTGTAGCATACCATATCTCAATGGACTGGCGTAATTTTTCTACTGCGTGTACGTTTCCATAATGATGGTGTTTTTCCAAAATCAAACTTTGTTGTTCAGCATCTTGGACTAGCCATCCCTTAGAAGGGATTGTTAAAAGATCATCAATTCCTAATGAAATGGATGTAGCAGTGGCCTGCTGGAACCCCAGAGTCTTTAGTTGATCCAGGATGTGTGATGTATATGCCATTCCGAAGTGATCTATTAATCTGCTAATAAGTCGTTTAATGGCAGTTCCATCTATCACTTTATTGTGAAAGACCAGATCGGCCCGTTCCGCCATAAGTACCTCCATATTACGCTGAGTGGGGTTCGACAATAGGTTTGAGTTAATGATTAGAAAACTTCCTTTTCTCGATCTTGATTCGCGTAGAAATTCAGGACCTATGGTCCTAGTTGAACCGGAGAGAACAAAATTCATACCGGTGTCATATAATTACTTAGCTGAGTGAGATACCAGAGGATTAGGTACCATATGAGCAGGCCCGGCAAAATCCTTGTATAGCCTCTTCGATTTCTCGATAAAGAGAAATATGACCAACAGTGGTTCGAATGTATATACAAAGAATTTCTTTTTTTATACTTTTTACTATTAGATAGTACCCATAAATCTCATGATGGGTACCCAAAGATTCATAGTGAACTTCGATAGGGGCTTCTCTTGAAGCAATAACGCGTTGATCTAGTCGCCATCGGAGCCACAAAGGACTATCTAAATTGATCCTTTTCTGGCGATAAGCTCCAATTGCATCATAGGAATTACAAAAAAAGGGTTCTTTCGTATATTTATAGTTATTATTGTAAATTTTTGCATTTTTATGATTTTTGCGATTAGATGGATTATACCGATTTGCACAAATACCTCGGCGATTCCCGCTCGTTAATACATAGAGTCCAATAAGCATATCTTGAGTTGGTACAGAAATGGGATCCCCAATAGCTGAAGACAGGAGATTCATATGAGAAAACATAAGTAAACGCGCCTCTGCTTGAGCCTCCAAAGATAAAGGTACATGAACAGCCATTTGATCCCATCAAAGTCTGCATTGAATCCCTTACAAACTAATGGATGTAAACAAATAGCACGTCCTTCCACTAAAATAGGTTGGAAGGCCTGGATGCCTAATCTATGCAGAGGTAGGCGCTCTATTTAGCAATACGGGATGCCCCTGCATAACTTCCTGAAGTATTTCCCATACAATGGGTTCTTTTTCCCGAATTTTTACTCTTAGCAACTCCTATGTTCGAAGCAAAATGTTGTCGAATTAGACCACGAATT
>NW_026124065.1:7500-12500 GCF_025177605.1 Cucumis melo
TCCTGCGGATACGTATAATTCAGAAGAATATGTGAGTGATTCATATACAGCATCTCTTTCTTTTATCAATGGTTCTACCAATTTATATGTTTCCACAAATAATTGAAATTCAATTTCTTGATCTGTATCTTCAATTTTTGGAAACTTAGAAAGTTCTTCTGTTAAGCCATGATCAATGAACCTACAAAACCCTTCAAATTGTATCTGATTAAACGCAGGTATTGTAGACATTCTCTCATTTCCACCCCCAAGCATTTTATTTATTTCCCATTTATAAAAAAAATCCCATTATTTGCTTAAAATGGATCGATCTAGCAATGATGGAATTTATATTATGTTTACTGAATCACATGAAATTTTACCTAACTTCATAGGTGTAATAGATGTAATGCATGAAATACATATGAACGTAGGAATAAAGAGACTTTGATACTCAAATTAAATTGGAATTTGCAACAACTACAAATGAATTGGTAAATTCTATTTAGAATTATGGAGTTTTGTATAAAATATCTATATCAAAACAAAAGTGAGTCAATTTCTACCATTATTATGATATTCCAATCGGATTGGGTACTATAAATAGATTCGGGATTTGATCTGAAGAAACAATATAGAATTTTTTTTATTTAACAACATGGAACTTTTTCGTAGATTTCACTGTTAAAAAAAATTCGCATAGAAGAGAGATATTTTACCTATACCTATATTTTTTTTAGTAGAATTCGTAGAATGCGATTGAAGTATGTATAAGGACTTGTATTTATTAATAAACATGTGCAGATATATATATATAGTTAGTTATATATATCGCCTCCTTTATTACAGTTCTATGGGGAACATCACATGTCGTACTCTATCAAAAATTTATATTTTCTATTTAATGATAATGAAAAAAAAATTCTAAAAACAGAATTCCGAACATTTCCTATAAACATCTTATATATATATAAGATATTAGATTTAGATAATAGTAATCGTTTATGTTCTGGGGTTTACATATACTCATAATCGCTATTAAAATTGTCATTAATAAGGATTTTTTTATGGTTATGGAAACGAATCAATACGGATGGATTAGTAATGATTAGTTATCTATCAATTTTTATTTATTTAGGTAAGGTATCCATTTTTGGATTGTTTTCTTATATCATTAGGGAAACCGAATTTGCAATTTCAATCCAAGAATCATTTATGAATTCACAGTCAATAGTTAAAGTTAACGGTTCCCATTTGTCCTCGATTTTTTGCTTTTGTGAATGAAAATCCACATTTTTTTTTCAATAGAAAAAGCAAAGTTTTGCGGTTTTTCGTTTTAGATATTGTGTGTTGTAAGATACTATCTATCTAAGAGATAGAGCCAATCCAATATTTTGTATCGTTTTGGCGGCATGGCCGAGCGGTAAGGCGGGGGACTGCAAATCCCTTTTTCCCCAGTTCAAATCCGGGTGTCGCCTCAGCAACAAACAAAAGAATCAAAATACCCTCTTCTGTTTTGCTGATATAACTTTATCATTTTTTTTAGAAGAAAAGCATCTTTAGATTTGCTTGATTCTAAGCATCGTTGGGGTTCTCTAAAATGTTATAAATCCTTGCGTATAGGTTTCGTTTCCAGAATTTAGTAGAGTAATGAAAAATAATCGTTAAATCTTGAGATGATAGCCCTTCGACTACTAATGTAGTGTCTACTCATTGGGTCTTGAATTAGGGAATATAATTTCATTTTTCCTTACGGAAAGGAGGAAGATACTTGATATACGGACTCATGAAAGTATCTGAGTACTCGAGCATTCAATCAATATTATATTGAATGAATAATTGGCTTTTTTTTTTTATTTTAATCTTAAAAAAAGAACTTATTTCTTTTCGATAAGCTCTAACCACGCATGTAATAGGCCATCCCATCTTCCGATTGTCTCTATGAAACAATCGGGGGGACAGTAAAGATTAGATCAAATGAGAAAGGAATAATAGTAGGGTTATGTGATAGATACTATCTTGATTCTCTATTTTGAGACTTTTTACTTAATGTAATGAAATGCAGGACAACAAAAGAAAGACTAGGTCTTATTATTCCTACATGTTACTAACATTCTTTTGATACTTCCAAGAGTTTTTCTGCCTCTTTTATTTATTTGTACTGAATTTTTTCGATTATACTAGAAATCATATAATAACTTGGGATAATTCGATTTTTTGTATTGTTTCATCAATGGTGTTGTGCCCGAATCTCTTTTTGACTATGCGCTAGTGATTCCACTATTATTAGTGAATAATAATTATTAGTGAGCAATAATGGAATAATTCTTTTATATTCATAGAGATAGGGGACATAATTCACATGGATATGGTAAGTCTCGCTTGGGCTGCTTTAATGGTAGTCTTTACATTTTCTCTTTCCCTCGTAGTATGGGGAAGAAGTGGACTCTAGAAGTACTACTAATTGAAAAATAAAACTGTATTGTTTTTGGTTTATTTTATAGATCGTTCTGCAAAACTTTTTTTCTTTTATTTTGAAAAGTAAAAAAAAAAAGAGTTCGGATTATAAGTTTTTAAGTGGATCCATACTTTCAACACGAAAGAACATAGACATAGTGGTTGTCCAATGAGATACTACGCATAATAATATACTACCTCATAATAAGATAGTACCTCGGGGTAGCCACCCACATATTACGTGCTTACCACTTCTTTTATTTATTATTATTAGTATTTTAGTTATTTTCAAAATAGGATTTTTTCTTGTTTTAGGGAACTCATTTCATATCATGCTTCAAACGTTAAATAAAAATGGGGTTTGCTAATTCTTTTCGAAATCCGAAGATAAAAAGTTCCCATGGAACCGAACTCCTGGATCATCTGTCAACTGCTCAATCAATTACTTCTTTCGAATGCTAAAAAAAAATTAGTGGCCTTTCGATTATTTGATTTCAGATTCATTCTAATCAACATGAATTATGAAGCAAAGAAATAGAATTGGGCCACTATGTATATTAGATTAATATTACATATATGTAATTGATATGATATCTATATATAAATAGAAAGATATATATTGTATATTCATCTATATTCAAATTGATCGATATTCAACCTCTATTTTTATAGAGTACAATTTTATATTTATACACTTCAATAACAATAATAGATAGTATGGTAGAAGGATTCATATATTTCTTTCTACCATACTATCGGATCTTATCGAATACTTCTCTCGTAGAATACTGATAATTCTAGTCCGCCAATTTCATTTAAGACGCGAAATTTTAATGCTTTTCATTTTTCTTATCTTCAATCATTGATAAGAACTAAAACGTCAAGGTTAATTCAAATTAATCACTTTGACTGATTGTTTTTACGTATATTATAAGTAAAAAGGCGGTCGGAACTAGAATGAACAGTGCAGTAGCAATAAATGCGAGAATATTTACTTCCATAATATCATCGTTTCATTTTTTATTCGCAATAACTCGGGATTTAATCCCATAGAGATGATAAATGTTTCGCTTGTAAATTCAAGGGGATGCGTTGCATCTCGATGATATCGAATCGTATTAAAATATCATGAATAACAATATCGGAGCTATCAAATCGATTCATCGTCGAGAATTGAATAGTATAACATAGGAAGATCTTTTATCCATACCGAATTTAAACAAAATGGGATTCCTGATGCAATCAAGAATTTCGTTACTTTTTTTTATTTATAATTTTTTGCATTCTTTCTTTTCTATAATCTACTGCCCTCTTATTCAATGCAATCATCTGATGAAGTCTCATCAGACTACCTTTACCCTTACATTGTTTATAAACAAACTCAAGCAAAGAATAGCAGCGAAATTCAAAAAAGGAAAAGGAGGTAGGTTCGAACTAAACTCCTTCCTTTTTTTGTACTTATAAAATCTTCTTAAAAAAAAGAAATAAAAACGAAACTTAAACTTTCAAAAATTCTTAATTACCTCACTAAGAGAGATAGATGGGATCCTTGTTTGTATTAATATCCTCTTTCCTTGAATTAGTAGTGGGACGTATATATCAAAAGTTAAGTGTTAAATTTTAATAAGATAGATTATTTCAAATTCAAATTAGTAATTGAATTTACTAATTGAGGTTACAAAAAATCGGAGCCAGAACGGATATATTTTGCTTTCAGACGAAAAATTAGATCAAAGTTTACTATGTAAACTTTATTTTGTATCGTCCAAATTCCCTTTATGTATGTGCTTTCCGGAAACGTATAGTACTCTATTTCATTAGAAAAATCGGGCGTAATCAACTAGACCCAGTACGCCTTCGAATCCTGAATATGATGCTACCAATAATTGTGGTAATTCACATATGGCACATATGTCTTTCTCCCATCAATTAGTACTCGTTGAAGAAATCAAAATTCCCATATTTTTTTGTTGAAAAATGTGGAAAAAAAATAAGAGAGATCCCGTTTGGAATAAAATTCAGTTATGTTATTTGTTCTCTCTTTCACAGGAAAGGAAGAGATTAATTGATGTATTTTTTTTTTATTGGATTTGGATCCATCGGGACTGACGGGACTCGAACCCGCAGCTTCCGCCTTGACAGGGCGGTGCTCTGACCAATTGAACTACAATCCCAGGGAAATAAAGTGTACAACATATGTTGTTGATTTAATTTCCTTCAAACCTTTCTATGTAGATTTTTGATTCGAATTGTCATATTCTACCAGACAGAGACGCGAGTAATAAAGTAATAGATTGATATGCGCGGAGACATGGACTTTAGTGTGAGAAGCATGGATTAATATTTATTTTTTCGTTATTGTAAAATTGATTGATTATCAATCTGTCAATGAATAAAAAAAGAGTTTTTTTTTTTATTCTTTCATATCAAGTCAAGTATTTCTGTAGAAGGACAAATAGGTTATATCATTTTATGGTGGATACGCGATATATTGGGCCGAGCTGGATTTGAACCAGCGTAGACATATTGCCAACGAATTTACAGTCCGTCCCCATTAACCGCTC
>NW_026124065.1:17500-20000 GCF_025177605.1 Cucumis melo
TTTGTTTCGAACTATACCGGTTTTCAAGACCGGAGCTATCAACCACTCGGCCATCTCTCCGAAAGATAATTTCTATTTTATTTATATTCCATCCCATCGAATAGAAGATTGACATATAAGTTGCTACCATTACTGTCTATACTATAGACAAATATAAGGCGTGAATCTATAAGTCTATCTCTATACATATAGATATATATGATCCAGTATACCCCTTTTTGTGAAGTAAAAAAAGACTACCCCGCAATCCCATGCATGCTAAAGTATTAAAAAAGTAAGAAGTAATATAGAATCAATGGATTTATGGTAAAATCCCTCCCTGATACATTTTATCAAAATTTTGGCTGGCTGGTAAAGGGATCAAATGGTATATTTTGTTGGTAGATTGGAGGATTAGAAACATGACTATTGCTTTCCAATTGGCTGTTTTTGCATTAATTGTTACTTCATCAATCTTACTGATTAGTGTGCCCGTTGTATTTGCTTCTCCTGAAGGTTGGTCGGGTAACAAAAATGTTGTATTTTCCGGTACATCATTATGGATTGGATTAGTCTTTCTGGTGGGTATCCTTAATTCTCTTATCTCTTGAACCTCTTCGTTCTCGATACAAAAATGAAACGACCCTCCCCTAATTCTTTCGAATTGTGAGAGACATTAAAATACAATATAAGTCCTAAAAATGAAAAATGCAAATAAAGAAAAAAATTTAGAGGGAGGGGGTCTCTTTCTTGTATTGTCAAAATTGAATATATCTCACATAATTCATATAAAAATAATATATTTGAAAGTATATAATAATACTTAGATATTGATAATAGAGAAACTATATATTATATATAATTATATAGACAAAAATATATAATTATCTTTATTTAGTTATAAAGATGAATTCCAAATATTAGAAAAATAAATAGTATAGTATAAAATATATTATATAATAACTATATAATTGGTTAAATCTATATATATATTATATAAAAATAGCCTAATTATACTCTAACCTAGTATTAATAGCCTAGTATAAGAGGATAGCTCTGCACTGATCTATACTATAGATTGCAGATAAAAAAAAATGCGGATATAGTTGAATGGTAAAATTTCTCCTTGCCAAGGAGAAGATGCGGGTTCGATTCCCGCTATCCGCCCAGGATGAGGATAATGGGTTAATGTTTTTCATTTAATAGGATAAATTTTTAAGTATAGTCGACCGTGATAGTATAGTGGTTCTATCCTCCCCCCTTCTTTTCCTCCCATCTGGAAAGAAAAAAAGCGAATATTATATAGTAATTAATTAATAGTTACCAAGATCAAACCTCAATTTTTTTAGACAAAAAAATTTTGCGGAGACAGGATTTGAACCCGTGACTTCAAGGTTATGAGCCTTGCGAGCTACCAAGCTGCTCTACCCCGCGATAAAGAGAAGAACTGTGAACTAATAGACAAACAAAGATTGAATGCACCCCTATACCATATCTGTACAAATAGAATAGTCCATTTATACAGAATGGTAAAGGGGTCCCTCTATAATCATAGAAATTAATAGAAAGAGATATTTGAATCCTTACCAACTTGATCTTGTTGCCCCAGGCAACAAGCATGCATGAACCATTTCACGAAGTATGTGTCCAGAGAGCCCAAAGTCTCGATAGTTAGCTCTCGGTCTTCCGGTTAAAAAACAACGTCGATGAAGACGTGTGGGTGCACTATTACGCGGTGGGGATTGTAACTTTCCATGAATTTCCCATTTCTCACTCAACGATGGAACTTTGCTTATTTCTTGTTTTAAGGATCGACGAATCAAATGATATTTTTGTTCCAATTTTTGCCTCTTCTTCTCCCTCTGAATTAAACTTTTCCTTGCCATAATGATTCAATTCCTAGTAGTATCAATGATACAAGTCGGATCCTAGATGTAGAAATATAAGAAGGAAGATCTCCTTCTCCATCGAAAGAAATGATATTTTCGCGGATACAACACATACAAAATTAACCAAATTTGCCTGATGTAGAGGCAATCAAGAAAGCCGCATAAGTAAATATATAACCTACAGAAAAGTGGGCTAATCCAACTAATCTTGCTTGCACAATGGAAAGAGCCACTGGTTTATCTCTCCATCGAATCAAATTAGCCAAAGGTGTGCGTTCGTGAGCCCATGCTAAAGTTTCAATCAATTCTTGCCAATATCCGCGCCAGGAAATTAAGAACATAAAGCCAGTAGCCCAAACAAGATGTCCAAATAAGAACATCCATGCCCAGACTGATAAACTATTCATACCAAAAGGATTATATCCATTGATAAGTTGTGAAGAGTTTAACCATAGATAATCTCTTAACCATCCCATCAAATAAGTGGAAGATTCATTAAATTGTGAAACGTTACCCTGCCATAATGTGATGTGCTTCCAGTGCCAATAAAAAGTAACCCATCCAATGGTATTTAACATCCAGAAAACTGCCAAATAAAAGGCGTCCCAAGCCGAAATATCACAAGTACCACC
>NW_026124065.1:25000-32500 GCF_025177605.1 Cucumis melo
ATTTTTTTTTCTCGAGTTAAGCAAAAGCGGTTAATTATATAAGTTTCAAACTTCAATTTTGCTGAATAATTAAATAAGTTTTATCTTTTCTCCCACCTTCAGAAGAATAAAGCATAGGCATTCCACCCACTATCGTTACAATTTTCTGAAAGATAACTATCTCGGTTTCATCTAGAAATTTATATAGAATCCTTGAAAAAGACTTTCCTTCATAAGAAAGAAAAGACTTACTGTCTTTGGGATCTGATGCTACACCGCTGCTCAATATTGTAGGGGATCCACCCTATTACATAAGTGGATTCCTTCATTTTGATCTTATATCATGATATAAGTAAGCAGTTTTTATTGTATCGGCCAAAAACCTGACTAATTGATCTTTACGGTGCTTCTTCTATCAATTAGATCCTTTATCCATAGAATAAAGTATCTAGGCATACCTATTTCTTCATATTTCTGCTTCTATGAAGTTTCTTTCTTTGCTACAGCTGATACAAATCGTTAGTTTGGACAATACATATGTAGAAAGCCTATTTTTTTTAGTATTTATTAGCGAATTTTCTCTTTTTTTTCTTTCTATAGTGGAGATAGTCGCACGTAATGACAGATCACAGCCATATTATTAAAAGCTTGTGGTAAGAACGGGTTTCGTTCTAGTGCCCGAAAATAATATTCCAAAGCTTTTGTATGTTCTCCGTTCCTTGTGTGGATAAGACCTATGTTATAGAGTATATAACTTCGATCATAGGGATCGATTTCTAGTCGCATAGCTTCATAATAATTCTGTAGAGCTTCCGCATAATTTCCTTCGGATTGAGCCGACATCCGTTACGGTCGTTCGTTATTCCATTGAAAGAATCTCCGTTCCAGAACCGTACGTGAGATTTTCATCTCATACGGCTCCCCCTTTATCTGATGCGCATAATGAGATGAGAATAATACATGAAATCAAAAAACATTGAAATACTCTCATTATGAACTCATGGGACTAGCGTTTTTACAAAAAATCTCTAGCCAACCTTCCTGTAAAAGATCTTTTCTTAACATCAAGCATGGTTTACTAGATAAAAATAAAAATGGTAACTCTAACAATTTCTTTGTCCTCAACGCCTCTAAATTTCCAGGAATTAGTCACTTCAACAGTCTTCGATGGTTATACAGGTATCCAAAATACAAACGAGATGGATGTTTGTTGTCCCAACCATTTTTCTAAGTTCCGATCCCGATAAGGAAAAGGTATAATTTATAACAAAGTTTTCGTGTTGTTGATTCCTAGGTGTAGTGCTTCTTCCCCTCTGCTACCTATTTTTACTAGTGAATATTTTTACTAGTGGAGTAGGGTTGACTTAATCCATAGGTTACACCTTTCGCTTAATACTAGAATCGACAATTCTAGCATCTAAGGTTACATTAATCGGGGATACACGACAGAAGGAATTTTTTGATTTTCAAATTGCACCTCCAAGAAGCGTAGATTTATTTCAATTATTGTTTTCTTTCTATCCCGAATACTGTGTCTTTCTACTAAGACGGAGAGCGGTAAAGAAAATTGAAAAAAAAAAAAATCAAATCGCACCATCTCTGTAATAGGTGAATGCCTCTTTTTCCCCGGAAGTTGTCGGAATTATTCGTAATAAGATATTGGCTACAATTGAAAAGGTCTTATCGATAAAATTTCCATTTATCCCACCAGATCTAGGCATCGGTAACAACCCCATTCTATAATTTCTTTTAATTACCTCTCGTGAGAAAATGATCCCACAAACAAAGGAATTGCATAGTACGAAATAACATAAAAACGGATTCATTAAAAAATCCCACTCGATATTAAAATTGTTTCTTTTTGATTTCACAGGAATCAATAAAAGAGAAGAAATATTTCAATCCGGTTAAATTTCATCCAAATGTAGTAGGATCAGAATGAAGAGAACTATTCTGATTTCAGCGAAGTTGAAGAAAAAAAGAATTTTATTTATCTGACTGGGGTAATTCTAGAAGTTTTTTGATTGAATTATGATACAAAAAAGAGCAAAAAGAATCGAATAATCATTCTATGATTCATAACTTGTGACTAGATATATGTATGGGATAAACAGTTGTTGGTGAAAAATCGAAAACTGTAAAAGTCGAATTTTTAGAAAAAAGGAATCATAGTTTAAAAAACTAAATAGAATCATGAGCTAAAAGTATCCATTAAACATAGTTAAAAAAAAAATTATTTGTATAGTTAGAATTGGTTGGACGTGCCTATCAAAAAAAAAATTGAATATTAATGACTCACTATTAACTCGGTTTCTGGGCCATAATCATTCTGTAGGAGAGATGGCCGAGTGGTTGAAGGCGTAGCATTGGAACTGCTATGTAGGCTTTTGTTTACCGAGGGTTCGAATCCCTCTCTTTCCGTACTAATTCAACAATGTTACTGACCACAATGTATCAAATCAAATAACAATCGATACTATTATTCCAACGGTTAGACCTTTATGGATTCTTTATTTCGAATTTTTGTGGTACGGAAACGAAAAGACTGGAAAGAATGCACAAGAGATGAAAATCCCCCTACCGATCAATGATAGATGAATGATAGAAAAATTTCCGGATCAAAACCTTACTTTCCTTCGGTCTCTTTACTTAGACTTCGGCGAAGGGGAGGACGAAATTGTCCGAACCCTTGTTTTTTAGTTAGGTTTAAGTCTGACGAGAATAATATTCTACAACGAGCAATTCATTTATTTTTAAACTGACCCATTTACTATCTATTATTTGATTGACTAATCCTTTATATTGCAATGGCTGAAGAGTCAAATGTTTTGGCAATTCCTGAGGGGGGGATGAATCAAGATAATTTTGAATCAGTGTTCTCGATTTTTTTTCATCTTTTGCTGTAATAATATCTCGGGGTTTGCACCGATAACTTGGTATATCCACTATAGAACCATTAACTAAAATATGTCTATGATTAACTAATTGTCGGGCTTGAGGAATAGTCGAAGCCATACCCAATCGAAAAAGGATGTTATCCAAACGCATTTCAAGTAATTGTAGTAAAACTTGACCCGTTGATCCTTTGGCTTTTCCGGCGATACGAACGTATTTAAGTAATTGTCGTTCTGTAAGACCATAATGAAAACGCAATTTTTGTTTTTCTTCTAAACGAATACGATATTGAGATTTTTTACCGGAACGCGATTGGTTTTTAAGATCGTTTCCGGTTTTGGGCCTTTTACTAGTTAGTCCCGGTAAAGCCCCCAGACGGCGTATTTTTTTGAAACGAGGCCCTCTGTAACGCGACATAAAGACTCCTTATTTTATTTTATTTAAATTTCATAAACATTTTATTTTATTTAAATTTCATAAACTTAAATGAAAACTAAATGATAAATATTATAAATGAAGTGAAATCCAGTAAAGTATTGTACTACAAAACAAAGAATAATTAGATAACTTGGATCAATATCCGGATCCTATTGTATATGTAAATGATATAAAAAAGTAAGAGTTCCTTTCTTGATTTGTTCTACAGAAATAGAACCCCTCCTTTAGTCATAAAGGTAAGTAAGTTCCTACGACATCATAGATCGGTGACCTTTGAAAAAGGGTAAGAAGTCGTTTCTTTATTTATTTGATTTATCAATTATGTCAAAAATAAAATCAATAGAGAAAAGCCGGCTATCGGAATCGAACCGATGACCATCGCATTACAAATGCGATGCTCTAACCTCTGAGCTAAGCGGGCTCACATAACAGAAATGTTACATGCATAGTAATTTACAAATTACTGGGATCTTAGCTATTCCTAATTAATATGAATATAGAATCTAATTTCATTTCAAATAAATATTCAATATTGGAATTGTTCTATTATAGAACATAATAATTAATATATAACGATTAATAGAATATAGCGATAGAAAATTTTGATCTATTTATCAAATGGATGTGTATCAATAATTAATGTGTTAATCTTAATTGCATTTAATGCAATTGAGATGATAATGAAGCGTTTCTATGTTTTCATTCTGAAAGGTGGAAGATAAGACGAACAAGGGAATCGACCGTTTAAGTATTAAATTTTTTACTAAAAAAATAATAGAAAGAGGGGCAAATATATATGTTCATATATCTATCTATATTGATATATATTGAATTGCAGATACAGAAATGATAGAATCATTTTGGATCGGAACAAATATGGGTCTCCGATAGAGAAGAGAGAGATGAAAGAAGATAGACAAGAAATCCAATAGGAGGAAACACTTTTCAATAGAGGAATCGGTATTCTAATGACTTGAGTGGTTCCAGTATAATACAAATGAAAGAAAACGGGGAAGGACATCATAATGCGATACTAATCTTAAAAGAGGGGGATATGGCGAAATCGGTAGACGCTACGGACTTAATTAGATTGAGCCTTGGTATGGAAACCTACTAAGTGATAACTTTCAAATTCAGAGAAACCCTGGAATTAAAAATGGGCAATCCTGAGCCAAATCCTTTTTTCCGAAAAAAAAGGGTAGGTGCAGAGACTCAATGGAAGCTGTTCTAACAAATGGAGTTGACGACGTTGCGTTAGTAAAGGAATGAATCCTTCCATCGAAACTCCAGAAACGATGAAAGATAAACGTATTACGTACTGAAATACTATATTGATTAATGACAACTCGAATCTCTATTTTTTATATTTCTATAATTTTTTATATTTATATTTATATATATATATAAAATTATATATAAAAATGAACGAATTGTTATGAATCGATTCCAAGATCTACAAGTTGAAAAAATAATCGAATATTCATTGATCAAATCATTTACTCCATCATAGTCTGATAGATCTTTTGAAGAATTGATTAATCAGATCGAATAGAATAAAGATAGAGTCCCATTCTACATGTCAATAACGACAAAAATGAAATTTATAGTAAGAGGAAAATCCGTCGACTTTTAAAATCGTGAGGGTTCAAGTCCCTCTATCCCCAAAACCCTAAAAAGGCCCGTTGGCCTCTTTAATTATTTATCCGTTCATTAGCAATTCAGACTTTGTTATGTTTCTCATTCATTCGACTCTTTCACAAGCGTATTTGAGCGGAAATTTGATTTCTTATCACAAGGCTTGTGGTATATATTCTATATGATAGACGTACAAACGAACATCCTTGCGCAAGTAATCTGTGAAATTTGAATGATTAACTGTCTACTGTACTGAAACTTCGAAAGGCTTATCCAAGCCCTGAAATTTCGTATATCTTCAAAAAGAAGACTTTGGAATACCTTTTTTCTTATTTACAATTGACATAGACCAAAGTCATCTATTAAAATAAGGATAATGTGTCGGAAATGGCCGGGATAGCTCAGTTGGTAGAGCAGAGGACTGAAAATCCTCGTGTCACCAGTTCAAATCTGGTTCTTGGCACATCATGAATTTGTATGAGTATCTATTCTACGGATTCATTAATAATATAGATCATGAAAAATACTGATACATGATGATGTCTGGAAATCTACCCTTTAACTAAACTATATATATTTTTTACTCTATTTATAGATGTCGAAAATAGACAAGTAAAGATAAAGAGGATATTTATAGAAATATGTAAAGGATGTATATAGATATGTAAAAGAAAAGAATTTTCTTTTGTTTCCTCTTCTTTTTTATTTGTTCATACTCTGTCTCCTGGCGTTCAATTCCTATTTTATACATATTTGAAAGTTTCAATTAGTTCCTTATAAGACCCAAAAGTCTAGTCTAGGGGAGTTGAAAGGCGGGAATGGCCAAGATTCATCTCAGATACAGTACAAATAGAATCCGATTCTCTTTTCATATTATATTTCTTCATTTCACCCTATGTGACTTTTTAAAGCACATCTATAAGTCATATGCGTGATACATAGTTCATAATGCAGAACTCATTTAGTTCATCCTATTAGCTTGTGGCTCATCCAAAATAAGTATCTTACAAATTGGATAATCTCACCAAATCTCTAATTGTATTTTTTTTAATCAATAATAATAAGATGAATGAGACTTCAATTACTATGCTATATCTATAAGAGAACGTAAAAATGTATTTGAATATCTTGAGTTGTCGAAGTGAAGATTAGTTTCGTATTATTTAATGAGCATCTTGTATTTCATAAAAATTGGGGGCAATATAATCCTTACGTAAGGGCCATCCTACCCAACTTTCAGGCATTAAGATACGCTTTAGACGTGGATGATTATCATAAGAAATTCCCAACATATCATAAGATTCCCTTTCTGGAAAATCCGCACTTTTCCAAACCCAGAAAACAGACGGAATTTTAGGATTTATCCTTGCGGCAAATACTTTTATGCATACCTCTTCCGGTTGATCTATACCATACTCGATTCTCGTAAGATGATACACACTAGCTAACAGTCCGCCTGGTGCTACATCATAAGCACATTGGGAACGTAGATAATTGTAACCATATACATATAAAATGACTGCAATGGAATGCCATTCCTCGGGCTTTATTTGTAAAGTCTCTATTCCTTGGTAATCGAAACCCAAAGATCTATGAACCAGTCCATGTTTGACTAGCCAAGAAGACAAATTACCCTGCATCTTCTCCCCCCCCCATTTTTTTATTTTTATTTGTATAAGTATTTCCCATTTACAATGAAAAATTGATGAAGATTCACTCGTTCTTTGCTTTGTTATTCTGTACAAAAAAAGTATACGGCCTAATTTACTAATTCGTAGGAAGAGACTGCACTTTTGTATTTGAAAAAAGTTTCAGGAGGGATGATCTCTGAAGTAGATGATGGTTGATAGAGTAATCCTTGATCGTAATTTCCAGTATTAGTACTTGGGCCAACATGAAATTTGTGATTGGTAGTAAAACACCGATTTTCCTCTTGAGGACTTAATTCGATCTTCATAGATTTCTCGAGATATTTTTCTTACGAAGTTTTGTTATAGCATCTATAACAGCCTCGGGTTTAGGCGGACAACCCGGCAAATACACATCGACAGGAATTAACTTATCGACTCCCCGAACAGTACTATAAGAATCGGTACTGAACATCCCTCCTGTAATTGTACATGCTCCCATAGCAATAACATATTTTGGTTCAGGCATTTGCTCATATAATCTTACTAAAGAAGGAGCCATTTTCATTGTTACCGTACCCGCTGTTAAAATTAAGTCTGCCTGTCTAGGACTAGATCTTGGTACCAGTCCATAACGATCAAAGTCGAATCGTGAACCTATTAATGAAGCGAATTCAATGAAGCAACAACTGGTACCATAGAGAAGCGGCCATAAACTGGAGAGTCTTGACCAATTTGAAAGATCATTTGATGTAGTTGAAATAACTGAAGTTTGGGTTGTTCGATCAAGTAAGGGAAACTCGATGGAATTCATAACTGTCTCAATGTTTTTTTTAATTGTCTGAATATTCAAAAACTAAGACCATTCCAATGCTCCTTTTCGCCATGCATAAACTAAACCGACAATTAGGATAAGCACGAAAAT
>NW_026124065.1:40000-42938 GCF_025177605.1 Cucumis melo
TTTGTGGGTTCAATGCGAAAATTGTTATGGATTAAATTATAAGAAAATTTTTAAATCAAAAATGAATATTTGTCAACAATGTGGATACCATTTGAAAATGAGTAGTTCAGATAGAATCGAACTTTTGATTGATCCAGGTACTTGGGACCCTATGGATGAAGACATGGTCTCTTTGGATCCCATTCAATTTGATTCGGAGAATCAACTTTATACTTATAAAGATCGTCTTTCTTCTTATCAAAGAAAGACAGGATTAACTGAGGCTATTCAAACAGGCACAGGTAAATTAAATGATATTCCAGTAGCAATTGGGGTTATGGATTTTCAGTTTATAGGGGGTAGTATGGGATCCGTAGTAGGAGAGAAAATCACCCGTTTGATCGAGTATGCTACCAATCAATTTTTACCTCTTATTTTAGTGTGTGCTTCGGGAGGAGCACGCATGCAAGAAGGAAGTTTGAGCTTGATGCAAATGGCAAAAATATCTTCCGCTTTATATGATTATCAATCAAATAAAAAATTATTCTATGTAGCAATCCTTACATCTCCTACTACTGGTGGGGTGACAGCTAGTTTTGGTATGTTGGGGGATATCATTATTGCCGAACCGAATGCCTACATCGCATTTGCGGGTAAAAGAGTAATTGAACAAACATTGAATAAGGCAGTCCCTGAGGGTTCACAGGAGGCTGAATCTTTATTCGATAAGGGCTTATTCGATCTAATCGTACCACGTAATCCTTTAAAAGGTGTTGTGAGTGAGTTATTTCAGCTCCACGCTTTCGTTCCCTCGAATCAAAAATTCAATCAAGTAAAGCCTTACTTAACTTAAAAAATGAATTCTTTTTTTTTTTTATTTCTTCCGCAAAATTTGGCACGGGGAAGAAAATGAATTTCATGCTCCCTTCTTAACATTACATGTGTATATATACTTCAACTATAGCAAATAGCGGCATAGAGTCTTGCATCTTTCTACATCTCTAGCGGATCTCTAGTTTTACTAAGAATCCTTGTTGTTGGATCGGATTATAACTACCTTTTTGGGAATTTGTACGAAAATCTTTATGAAATTTTATTAAAAAAAAATGCTAAGACAAGATAATAACTAAAATAATGCAAACGTCTATTATGATACATATATCTCATGTCGAAAGATGAGTAAGTCCATTTATTTAATTCGACATTCCTCATTCCTTTTCTATATATACTCACGTAGATATTACTTAGTATAATTATATATTGAATTAGTATAATTATAAGATACCTTTTATAACAATCAATAAATAAACAGGTAAAACTATTAATATAACAATGAAAATATTAAGTCGAGGTATCCATTCTATGACAACTCTCACCACCTTACCCTCTATTTTTGTGCCTTTAGTGGGCCTAGTATTTCCGGCAATTGCAATGGCTTCTTTATTTCTTCATGTTCAAAAAAACAAGATTTTTTTAAATATGCTGTCTATTTTTTTTTTTCAAAACTTAGACTTTGACGATAACACAGCTATCTATTTAGTAGACTAGAATCTAACATGTGGCTTACTCCAAACATAAGCGATTATACATACGTAAACATGATATCTGAGGAAATCAATTAGAAGTATTTCAAAATAGAAAATAGATAAGTTTCAAAATAGAAAATAGATAAGAGATCGGGCGACAAATGTTTGAGATATAAAATCAATATACCTATATGGATGTAGGTATCTATAGGGAATCATATAAAAGGTGATGTTATTATTTTAGATCTAAGTAATTCGATGAATTACTTAGATCTAAAGTAAAGGTTCACATCAAAATAGTGCTAGTTGATTAGAGTTACTTCGGAAACAAAAAAAGTAAAATAGATTTTTTTTGATTCTCTTAATTCCAATAAAATGCAACGAGATCTAGTATGAATTGGCGATCAGAACGTATATGGATAGAATTTATAAGAGGATCTCGAAAAATCAGCAATTTCTGCTGGGCCTTTATCCTTTTTTTAGGTTCATTAGGGTTTTTATTGGTTGGAACTTCCAGTTATCTTGGTAGGGATTTGATAGCTTTATTTCCGTCTCAGCAAATAATTTTTTTTTCCACAGGGGATCGTAATGTCTTTCTATGGGATTGCCGGTCTCTTTATTAGCTCCTATTTGTGGTGCACAATTTTGTGGAATGTAGGTAGCGGTTATGATCGATTCGATAGAAAAGAAGAAATAGTGTCTATTTTTCGTTGGGGGTTTCCTGGAAAAAATCGTCGAATCTTCCTACGATTCCTTATGAAAGACATTCAGTCCATCAGAATAGAAGTTAAAGAGGGTATTTATGCACGTCGTGTCCTTTATATGGAAATAAGAGGCCAAGGGGCCATTCCCTTGACGCGTACCGATCAGAATCTGACCCCACGAGAAATTGAGCAAAAGGCTGCCGAATTGGCCTATTTCTTGCGTGTACCAATTGAAGTTTTTTGAAAAATGAAGTTCAGAATGAATTTTGTTCGTAGCAAGAGGGATAAAACTGAAATGAAAGAATAGTCTTTTTTATAGACCATAGTAATAGTATAATAACTTAACTGGAATTTCTTCAGAATGCTCATTTGACCCAAAGCAGACGTATACGGAACAGCCAGAAAACTTTCTTTGTCCGAAATTTTGATCCGTATGTAAATCAACTGCACAGTAACAAAAAAAAGTGGATTCTTTGTTATTTTCTTTCTGTATTATTTCGAAATTCAAGGATTAACTAATAAATCACAAATCAAAAAACTAAAAAACAGGGAATGGATTCATAATAGTATGCATATGACTTGTAATAGAACTTATGTTTGATATAAATATTAGTAGTGTAGAGAGTTAACGAATGAAGTGAGTTCATTAAAAAATAAAAGACGAAAAAATGGAAAAAAAGAAAGCATTCATTCCCCTTCTATATCTTGCATCTATAGTATTTTTGCCCT
>NW_026124066.1:0-7500 GCF_025177605.1 Cucumis melo
AAGAATTGCTCAGATACCAGTAAGCGAGGCTTATTTAGGTCGTGTTATAAATGCCCTGGCTAAACCTATTGATGGCCGAGGTGAAATTTCATCTTCTGACTCTCGGTTAATTGAATCCCCCGCTCCTGGTATTATTTCGAGACGTTCCGTATACGAGCCTCTTCAAACAGGACTTATTGCTATTGATTCAATGATTCCTATCGGACGTGGTCAGCGAGAATTAATTATTGGGGACAGGCAGACCGGTAAAACTGCAGTAGCCACGGATACGATTCTCAATCAACAAGGGCAAAATGTAATATGTGTTTATGTAGCTATTGGTCAAAAAGCATCTTCTGTGGCTCAAGTAGTGACTACTTTACAGGAAAGGGGCGCAATGGAATACACTATTATAGTAGCCGAAACGGCAGATTCTCCGGCTACATTACAATACCTTGCCCCTTATACAGGAGCAGCTTTGGCTGAATATTTTATGTACAGAAAACAACACACTTCAATCATTTATGATGATCCCTCCAAACAAGCACAAGCTTATCGACAAATGTCTCTTCTTTTACGAAGACCGCCGGGCCGCGAAGCTTATCCGGGAGATGTTTTTTATTTGCATTCACGCCTTTTGGAAAGAGCCGCTAAATTAAGTTCTGCTTTAGGTGAAGGAAGTATGACTGCTTTACCAATAGTTGAGACCCAATCGGGAGATGTTTCAGCTTATATTCCTACTAATGTAATTTCCATTACCGATGGACAAATATTCTTATCTGCCGATCTATTCAATGCTGGAATCAGACCTGCTATTAATGTGGGTATTTCCGTCTCCAGAGTAGGATCTGCAGCTCAAATTAAAGCCATGAAACAAGTAGCCGGCAAATTAAAATTGGAATTGGCTCAATTTGCCGAATTAGAAGCCTTTGCGCAATTCGCTTCTGATCTCGATAAAGCTACTCAGAATCAATTGGCAAGAGGTCAACGATTACGTGAGTTGCTCAAACAATCCCAATCAGCACCTCTCACGGTAGACGAACAGATAATGACTGTTTATACCGGAACTAATGGTTATCTTGATTCATTAGAAATTGGAACAAGTAAGGAAATTTCTTCTTGAGTTACGTACTTACGTAAAAACGAATAAACCTCAGTTTCAAGAAATAATCTCTTCTACGAAGACATTGACCACTGAAGCGGAAGCCCTTTTGAAAGAAGCTATTCAGGAACAGATGGAACGTTTTCTACTTCAAGACCAAGTATAAAAGAAAACAAGTAAAGTATAAATCAATTTTAGAACTTTCAAATGTTAAAATTGAAACATGAAATAATTTCATTCTTTTCATTTATTAGGTGTTAGTAGGTAGAATATATATATATATAATTTATATAAAATAAAAAATATATATAAATATATTAAAGAAAGTAGATAATATTTCTAGAAATATATATCAATATTAAAATGAAATGTAAATACAATTAAGAAATTTTTTTATAAATATAGTTAAAGTTAAAATTAGATTATATTTCTAATAATATATTTAGAATATCATAAATATCTTAATATTTGGAATTTGAATATCCTTTCTACTAATATCTTATCTTCAAATAAAACAGAATTGAATTATTAGTTTATTTATATAATAAATCTAAAACTAGAGTTACAATTAATATTAAAACTAATTTATAAATTACTATTAATAAATAAGCGTCTCTTATTCAAATCATTCAAAATCTTTCCTTTCTTGACATGATATAGAAAATTTAAAACTAAAAAAAAATATATGAAAAAAAATTGCGTCCAATAGGATTTGAACCTATACCAAAGGTTTAGAAGACCTATGTCCTATCCATTAGACAATGGACGCTTTTGATTCCAATTTTTTTTTTCGTATTTTCACCTCTCTTGTTCGTAAAAAAAATGTGTGAGAATTCCGGAAATTGCATATTGAATTCAATGATGCATTACATTAACTAATACATTAGTTAAAATTTAGTTAAAATTAAGTAAATTGAAAATTTTTATTTGAGTAATTCCATTATTAATTAATTTCTATTTATAATATATATAAATTATAAGATAAGAATATTATAAGATAAGATAAGCGGATAGCGGGAATCGAACCCGCATCGTTAGCTTGGAAGGCTAGGGGTTATAGTCGACGTTGATTCATCATTTTGAACTGAACGTCTCTAATTCAAAACCGAACGTGAAACTTTGGTTTCATTCGGCTCCTTTATGGAAGATGGATAAATTCCTAAATTTATAAGATGTAAACAAAAAAAAATACCATCCATAACATCTATGTCAGCCTTTCCGTCTGAATGCATTCAAAAGGACCCGCTTTATAGATGATCCCTATACAAGAGGAGATTATAACAATCTTTCCAGTTATTTATTTCGTTCCCTATTTCTATTTAATATAATCCTTAGGAAAAGTATTTTGTTTCCGCCGAGCTAAAAAAAACGATGTCGACGTCTCTAGTAAACCAAAGACATTGTTTAATAGCTATTTTGTTTTGCTTCAATCTCCCTTATACAAAGAAAAAATTGAAGATTTAGTTACGATTAGAAAAAATTCCACCTTTATCCATGGATCCCTTATTCCTTCAATTGGAAGTATTGATCCAATTCAATAAAATTATGTTTCGTAATTTCATGATCCAATTTTTTCAATTTAGAACATATTTTTGGATACAAATCACGAGAATTTTTATTTTTCCTCGAATCTTTCATCGAGAGGTAAAGGATTAAATCCTTTTAAGAAATAAAGTTTTTGATCGGAATATTAATCAACCCGAAGGATCCCTTAACTATTAAGGGATTAATAGAACGAATCGCACTTTTACCACTAAACTATATCCGCTACAATGCAATTATTGTATATAAATGGACCTTTTGTCGAAGACGAAAATAAGTCGTATTAATAAGTAATAAAAAGATCGGATCAGAAAATAATCATGAAAATTTGAGCGTTGACGTATTTTCATCAGGGCCACTAATGAGATTAGGAAAAGAGGACTCGTTTTAATTAACTAATTAACAAGTTTTTTTATTCTAGTAAAGTACTAAAAAATAATAATAAGAAATCGAACCTTGATTCTATATCATCTTTTTCTGTATCATAGGAATTGAAATAATAAATCTTCTTAGGATTCTTGTTGTTTCTATTTTTTTTTTTTTTCAAAAACATTTTCAAATCAAATAAATAATTTGATCTACGATTTATTGGAACAAAAAAAGCCCGGCTAGGTACTGACCAGGCCAGGCCGTGGAACTAAAAATAAAAAGAAAAGGGCTTTTCGGATGAAATAAACTAAAAAAGGTACTTTCTTTTTATTTATAAATATTTTTATGAATCTTTAATATATTGGTATTATTTATATATTAGGATTGAAGATATCTCTTCTTTTGAGCCCTTATCTAATGAAATCTAATTTATCTAAATGGAATTCCTAATAAAAAAAAGTTTTTATCGATTTGATAGATATCCATCGATATATCTAGATAATTATCTATATCAATATAATGAAATTATATATCTATAAAGGGGTAGATAAAGATAATAAAGAGAGATAAAGAAGGGCTTTTTTCAAGCCTTTATTTTCTATTTTTTATACAATGTATCATAGTAATTATCCTTTTTCAATTTGGGGAGAGATGGCTGAGTGGACTAAAGCGTCGGATTGCTAATCCGTTGTACGATTTTTTTGTACCGAGGGTTCGAATCCCTCTCTTTCCGTTTCTGTCAATTACTTGGTATTTTTTTATAGTTGAGGAAAGATGTGGAATAGATAAAATGTTAAGAACATTTCAAAATCAAGCAAGGAAAAAAAATCTGATTTTGTTATTCTTCACGCCCCGGATTACGTCCCGGGTCATTAGATAGGAATCCGAAAATGAAGAGAGAAACAAAGAATATTACTACTGTATAAACAAATAGTTTGAGAGTAAGCATTACACAATCTCCAAGATCATTTTTTTTTTAAGAGAATAGATTCTCTATTTTAATCTGGTTTGACACCAAGAAATGCAGTGAAGTTATTTCTATAAATAGGAAAAAATTTTAAGAGTTGAGTCCTTGATTACTCAAAATTGGATTTCATACCCACAATTCTATATTGTGGGGGACTCGAAGAGGGTCGTTCAAAGGAAAAAAGTAAGAATAAGAAAATGAGAGTGATCCAGATTTATCATAGCTATAGAATAATTTCAATATTGGATTCAACTTAAAGCTTCAGACTGTATGTACAACTTATCTGATCTTATAACTAGTTAGAATCTTTTTTTTTTTTTTTCTAGTAAATCATGAATTTGTCTCGGACAGTATTAAAAATATTATCGAAAGCTTACAGCAGCTTGCCAAACAAAAGCTAATAGAAAAAAGAATAGAGGTATTACTGGCATAACATCTACTATTGGATTCAAAAAAGCGTAGGCCTCGGGCAATTTGGCGACGAAAAAACTACTTGAATAAAGGAAAGAATTAAGACAGATACCGATGAAACTTAAGATATTAAGCATAACAATTTTTTTTTCTTTGTTCTTGAAGATAATTGTATTTCTTTTGATTTGATTGAGTTATTAATCCCCTATTATTGCTATGATATAAGGGATAAGGGAAAAATTAATAACATAAAGTAGGTCAAAAAACCTTTCTTTGATTTGAACTCAGCCAATCAAAAATCCTTCAATTCTCAAATAAAACGAGAATAGAAGAAATCCTACTTTCATACAATATCTTAATGGAATTATATGTAATGATCAATAAATTGAGTTTAATTGGATCTATAAACGTATCAAAATCTGAGCAACAATCTAATTTATTCTATAAATATTTGTACTGGAATTGACGACTAAGCACTACCAATATTAGTGTTTATTAGTGTTGAATATAAATGGGGCGTGGCCAAGTGGTAAGGCCAACGGGTTTTGGTCCCGCTATTCGGAGGTTCGAATCCTTCCGTCCCAGAGTATGCGTATTATTATTATATATAATAATAGTATATTATAAGATATATGGAAAAATATTCGATATCAGACTATAGATTGCCGTTTTAAACAACCTTATGCTTAAGAGTCTAAATATAGATCGAATGTGATTGTTCTTTATTATTTTCTTATAATGATGCATTTCAGAAATGCGAAAGCCTCTATTATTCTCTATCTCTTAAATGGTTTGTGAAACCCGAGTATTTTTTTTCTGTGGATTTCTGAATTATAAACACGAAGGTCTTGTGTTTTTGGCACTAATGGAATTGAATTAATGGTCTTAAGAAACTTAAGACCTATTTAGGGTTTAGGGTACTAAATTTTAGAGTCAAATAAAAAAAAATAGGTAGGAACAATCGTTTACTCTAGATCTGTTTGACTTTCGCCTTATACAAGATAGTCTAGCACCTCCGAAACTAGTCCAGTCCCCCGTAGGATCCTTTTTTTATTTATGATGCATCTACTCGATCTAATTGGGGGTAGATAGGAGTTAATCCATAACGGAAGATATCAATTTGAATATCTGCCCGAATCTGATTAACAAAGAATCAAGTTACATATGTAACATATTATGTATTTCTTTTCACCTCATTTTTTCGTATGTTTGTCTGTAATGAATAATTGTAAATCCAAGTAACAATTCATACATCTTTTTCACTTTATTTTAAGGAAAGATTATTGAGTCTCTTAAGTTAAATAAACTAGGCAGAAAATGCTGATATGTATGTATTGTTATTATCTATTTTTATCGTTTTATTTCTTTTTTTTTTTTTTATTTTAGATCTATCTAATTGATGGGTTAATCCCGAATATACATTTATTTATCATAATCAAATGTAATAAATCCTTTACAAAAATTTATTCAAATAATATTATAATATAATATTTAGGTAGTAAATTTTCAATCAAGTAAATCTTTTTAATTATTTCTTATGAGTCCTTGGTACTCGAAGAAGTGTTAAACTCGTGAATCCATTCTATGAAGAAATTGAAAAATGGAGATTCTTAATTATTCGTAATTAATTATTTCTTAATTGATTTTATAGAAATTTCAAAAAATCTCTCTCTATCTAGAAAATATCTATATATAGAGAAATAAATATTGCACTCATACAAAAAAATGTTATTGATACAATATATACAATAAAATATGGGTTTCAATAAATTGAAGTATTGCTAAGACTTTTTCAAAAACTACCCATGTCATAAGAGTATAGATTACTATGGACCAACTAACCCAATGACTATACATGATTCCATAAATGAATCAATTACATACCAGTTCCAAGAAATTAGAGGTTATGGTAAAACTTCGTTTAAAACGATGTGGTAGAAAGCAACGTGCGACTTGAAGGACATGATCCACTGTGGATTCTTACACCCACCATTTTATATTATATAGGAATGAAGATGCTCTTGACTCGACATAGTTTGTTCGGTTGCACTCGAGCTCTTTTTTTTTTTTAGGGTTTTTGATGTAAATAGTACATGATGGAGCTCGAGTAGAAAGTATTGATTCATTTATCAAGGGCAGAGATCTAGGGTTAGTGTCAATCAATAAGTTAAAACTACTTCGTAAGTATAGGTTCGGTATACAAATCGAAAGGATCCAATTCGAACAAGTTTCAAATTCAAACATCAAATTGGATTAAAAGTGTATCACACGAGAATCCATTATTTATATGATTCTTTGATAAAAAGGAAATCAAAAAAAATGGTATGTTGCTACCATTTTGAAACGATTAAAGATCACCGAAGTAATGTCTAAACCCAATGATTCAAGGAAAGGATAAAGGATCCCGGAACAAGTAAAAATCTTTTTCAATTGTCTCAATAACTAAACTAGATCAGAATGAAGAATCGAAATAGATTCTAACGGAGACAGGCAAAAATAAAGAGGTTAGAGACCGCTCAATAAATGAAATGCTTAAGCTTAAGGGTTTTTTTCCTTTGCGTGAGAGTTATCCAACTTGAGTTATGGGGATAAGAATGAGTTTTTTTTTTCAAAAGAAAAACAAAAGAATAAGAAAAAAATTTTTAAATCATAGTCTAATTGATTTAATAATCTATAGATCTATTTGACATTAATTAGAATTCTATACATAACTTTGAATTTCCTCGAGCCGTACGAGGAGAAAACTTCTTATACGGTTCTGGGGGGGGTACTTAAAATTTACATCTATCCCAATGAGCCGTTTATCGAATCATTGCAATTGATGTTCGATGCCGAAGAGAAGGAAGAGATCTTCGTAAAGTGGGTTTTTATGATCCGATAAAGAATCAAACCTATTTAAATGTTCCTGCTATTCTATATTTCCTTGAAAAGGGTGCTCAACCTACAGGAACTGTTCATGATATTTTAAAGAAGGCAGGTGTTTTTACGGAACTTCACCTTAATCAATAACCGAAATTCCATTTTTATTAATGAAATAAAAAAACGAGGGTGTGATAACTTAACTTGTATATAGCTTTGACTAACCTTTTCTTTAGTATTTCCCCCTCTCTCTTGTTCTATTCATACTATA
>NW_026124066.1:17500-20000 GCF_025177605.1 Cucumis melo
ATCAAGACAATTGGCTAAATCCCGTGAAACCATTTCATAGAAGTTCATTGATATCTTCTTTTTATAAAGCAACTCGACTTCGATTCTTGAATAATCCACATCACTTCTGCTTCTATTGTAACAAAAGATTCCCTTTTTATGTGGATTATGTGGAAAAGGCCCGTATCAATAATTATGATTTTACGTATGGACAATTCCTCAATATCTTGTTCATTCGCAACAAAATATTTTCTTTGTGCGGCGGTAAAAAAAAACATGCTTTTTTGGAGAGAGATACTATTTCACCAATCGAGTCACAGGTATCTAACATATTCATACCTAACGATTTTCCACAAAGTGGTGACGAAAGGTATAACTTGTACAAATCTTTCCATTTTCCAATTCGATCCGATCCATTCGTTCGTCGAGCTATTTACTCGATCGCAGACATTTCTGGAACACCTCTAACAGAGGGACAAATAGTCAATTTTGAAAGAACTTATTGTCAACCTCTTTCAGATATGAATCTATCTGATTCAGAGGGGAAGAACTTGCATCAGTATCTCAATTTCAATTCAAACATGGGTTTGATTCACACTCCATGTTCTGAGAAATATTTACCATCCGAAAAGAGGAAAAAACGGAGTCTTTGTCTAAAGAAATGCCTTGAGAAAGGGCAGATGTATAGAACCTTTCAACGAGATAGTGCTTTTTCAACTCTCTCAAAATGGAATCTATTCCAAACATATATGCCATGGTTCCTTACTTCGACAGGGTACAAATATCTAAATTTGCTATTTTTAGATACTTTTTCAGACCTATTGCCGATACTAAGTAGCATCCAAAAATTTGTATACATTTTTCATGATATATATGATCCATGCATAATATCATGGCGAATTCTTCAGAGAAAATTGTGTCTTCTACAATGGAATCTGATAAGTGAGATTTCGAGTAAGTGTTTACCTAATCTTCTTCTGTCCGAAGAAATGATTCATCGAAATAATGAGTCACCATCGATATCGACACATCTGAGATGGCCAAATGTTCGGGAGTTCCTCTATTCAATCCTTTTCCTTCTTCTTATTGCTGTATATCTCGTTCGTACACATCTTCTCTTTGTTTCTCGAGCCTATAGTGAGTTACAGACAGAGTTCGAAAAGGTCAAATCTTTGATGATTCCATCATACATGATTGAGTTGCGAAAACTTCTGGATAGGTATCCCAGGAATTCTTTCTGGTTAAAGAATCTCTTTCTAGTTGCTCTGGAACAATTAGGAGATTCTCTAGAAGAAATATGGGGTTCTGCTTCTGGTGGCAACATGCTATGGGGTGGCGGTCCCGCTTATGGGGTCAAATCAATACGTTCGAAGAAGAAAGATTGGAATATCAATCTCATCGATCTCATAAGTATCATACCAAATCCCATCAATCGAATCGCTTTTTCGAGAAATACGAGACATCTAAGTCATACAAGTAAAGAGATATATTCATTGATAAGAAAAAATGTGAACGGTGATTGGATTGATGAGAAAATCCAATCCTGGGTCTCGAACAGTGATTCGATTGATGATAAAGAAAGAGAATTCTTGATTCAGTTCTCCACCTTAACGACAGAAAAAAGGATTGATCAAATTCTATTGAGTCTGACTCATAGTGATCATTTATCAAAGAATGACTCTGGTTATCAAATGATTGAACAACCGGGAGTAATTTACTTACGATACTTAGTTGACATTCATAAAAAGTATCTAATGAATTATGAGTTCAATACATCCTGTTTAGCAGAAAGACGGACATTCCTTGCTCATTATCAGACAATCACTTATTCACAAACCTCGTGTGGGGCTAATAGTTTTCATTTCCCATCTCATGGAAAACCCTTTTCGCTCCGCTTATTAGCCCTCCCCCCCTCTAGGGGTATTTTAGTGATAGGTTCTATAGGAACTGGACGATCCTATTTGGTCAAATACCTAGCGACAAACTCCTATCTTCCTTTCGTTACAGTATTTCTGAACAAGTTGCTGGATAAGAAGCCTAAGGGTTTTCTTATTGATGATAGTGACGATATTGATGATAGTGACGATATTGATGATAGTGGCGATATTGATGATAGTGACGATATCGACCGTGACCTTGATACGGAGCTGGAGCTTCTAACTATGATGAATGCGCTAACTAAGGATATGATGCTGGAAATAGACCGATTTTATATCACCCTTCAATTCGAATTAGCAAAAGCAATGTCTCCTTGCATAATATGGATTCCAAACATTCATAATCTGTATGTGACTGAGTCGAATTACTTATCCCTTGGTCTATTAGTGAACTATCTCTCCAGGGATTTTGAAAGATGTTCCACTACAAATATTCTTGTTATTGCTTCGACCCATATTCCCCAAAAAGTGGATCCCGCTCTAATAGCTCCGAATAAATTGAATACATGCATTAAAATACGAAGGCTTCTTATTCCACAACAACGAAAGCACTTTTTCACTCTTTCATATACTAGGGGATTTCG
>NW_026124067.1:0-2500 GCF_025177605.1 Cucumis melo
AGAATATTTACTTCCATAATATCATCGTTTCATTTTTTATTCGCAATAACTCGGGATTTAATCCCATAGAGATGATAAATGTTTCGCTTGTAAATTCAAGGGGGATGCGTTGCATCTCGATGATATCGAATCGTATTAAAATATCATGAATAACAATATCGGAGCTATCAAATCGATTCATCGTCGAGAATTGAATAGTATAACATAGGAAGATCTTTTATCCATACCGAATTTAAACAAAATGGGATTCCTGATGCAATCAAGAATTTCGTTACTTTTTTTTATTTATAATTTTTTGCATTCTTTTCTTTTCTATAATCTACTGCCCTCTTATTCAATGCAATCATCTGATGAAGTCTCATCAGACTACCTTTACCCTTACATTGTTTATAAACAAAACTCAAGCAAAGAATAGCAGCGAAATTCAAAAAAGGAAAAGGAGGTAGGTTCGAACTAAACTCCTTCCTTTTTTTGTACTTATAAAATCTTCTTAAAAAAAAGAAATAAAAACGAAACTTAAACTTTCAAAAATTCTTAATTACCTCACTAAGAGAGATAGATGGGATCCTTGTTTGTATTAATATCCTCTTTCCTTGAATTAGTAGTGGGACGTATATATCAAAAGTTAAGTGTTAAATTTTAATAAGATAGATTATTTCAAATTCAAATTAGTAATTGAATTTACTAATTGAGGTTACAAAAAATCGGAGCCAGAACGGATATATTTTGCTTTCAGACGAAAAATTAGATCAAAGTTTACTATGTAAACTTTATTTTGTATCGTCCAAATTCCCTTTATGTATGTGCTTTCCGGAAACGTATAGTACTCTATTTCATTAGAAAAATCGGGCGTAATCAACTAGACCCAGTACGCCTTCGAATCCTGAATATGATGCTACCAATAATTGTGGTAATTCACATATGGCACATATGTCTTTCTCCCATCAATTAGTACTCGTTGAAGAAATCAAAATTCCCATATTTTTTTGTTGAAAAATGTGGAAAAAAAATAAGAGAGATCCCGTTTGGAATAAAATTCAGTTATGTTATTTGTTCTCTCTTTCACAGGAAAGGAAGAGATTAATTGATGTATTTTTTTTTTATTGGATTTGGATCCATCGGGACTGACGGGACTCGAACCCGCAGCTTCCGCCTTGACAGGGCGGTGCTCTGACCAATTGAACTACAATCCCAGGGAAATAAAGTGTACAACATATGTTGTTGATTTAATTTCCTTCAAACCTTTCTATGTAGATTTTTGATTCGAATTGTCATATTCTACCAGACAGAGACGCGAGTAATAAAGTAATAGATTGATATGCGCGGAGACATGGACTTTAGTGTGAGAAGCATGGATTAATATTTATTTTTTCGTTATTGTAAAATTGATTGATTATCAATCTGTCAATGAATAAAAAAAGAGTTTTTTTTTTTTATTCTTTCATATCAAGTCAAGTATTTCTGTAGAAGGACAAATAGGTTATATCATTTTATGGTGGATACGCGATATATTGGGCCGAGCTGGATTTGAACCAGCGTAGACATATTGCCAACGAATTTACAGTCCGTCCCCATTAACCGCTCGGGCATCGACCCGGGAAGAATCAATTCCAAGCTTGTTGATAATCCATGATCAACTTCCTTTCGTAGTACCCTACCCCCAGGGGAAGTCGAATCCCCCGCTGCCTCCTTGAAAGAGAGATGTCCTGGACCACTAGACGATGGGGGCATACTTGCCCGACTGCCATCATACTATGATCATAGTATGAATAGTTTTTTGAAATTGTCAATATAAAATAAAATATAATGGACTAATATGATGCAATTCGACGTATTTTTCTTTCTTTCATTATTCCATCGAAATTTTTTTATTTGTGATTTCTATTTATGAATCGTTCATTCTAATCACCATTCCCCATATAATTCTATATAGAAATTATTTTATTTTAAATTGCATTTTTTTTTTATTTATTTCATTTAAATAATATACATAAATTTGCAAATTGGAATATATAGTTATATTACTTATATTATAGAATATCAAATGAAAATAGTGATTAGTAGTGATTAGAGGAAACCTCTAAAATAAACAAAAATAATAAATATTAGAAAAAAAAATATTCTTTTTTTATTTTATTCTTTTTTTATTTAAATAATACGAAGGCTAGTACCCTTCGGGAATTGGTCTGCCATATGCTATAAACAGGATTAAACTCCCATTTCTCATACTTTCACTCATTGATTCACTCATTGTTAAGATTAGGTTAGGTATATTTCGATCTCACACTAAGCCAAGAAATTAAAAAACGATAAATTTTGAAATCTGGGGATAGGGATCAACAAGTTATTGAAAATTTTTTTCTCGCCAAATAGAATTGCTTTATCAATGATTCGGTGAATGTATCTATGTTCAATTCGTGTGTGTACATGTATGAATCAAATTCATTTCGTTAGGATGGGGCTCATCAATTTAATTAGGGATCGGTCGTATGATGAAACA
>NW_026124067.1:15000-22500 GCF_025177605.1 Cucumis melo
CTGATGCGCATAATGAGATGAGAATAATACATGAAATCAAAAAACATTGAAATACTCTCATTATGAACTCATGGGACTCAGCGTTTTTACAAAAAATCTCTAGCCAACCTTCCTGTAAAAGATCTTTTCTTAACATCAAGCATGGTTTACTAGATAAAAATAAAAATGGTAACTCTAACAATTTCTTTGTCCTCAACGCCTCTAAATTTCCAGGAATTAGTCACTTCAACAGTCTTCGATGGTTATACAGGTATCCAAAATACAAACGAGATGGATGTTTGTTGTCCCAACCATTTTTCTAAGTTCCGATCCCGATAAGGAAAAGGTATAATTTATAACAAAGTTTTCGTGTTGTTGATTCCTAGGTGTAGTGCTTCTTCCCCTCTGCTACCTATTTTTACTAGTGAATATTTTTACTAGTGGAGTAGGGTTGACTTAATCCATAGGTTACACCTTTCGCTTAATACTAGAATCGACAATTCTAGCATCTAAGGTTACATTAATCGGGGATACACGACAGAAGGAATTTTTTGATTTTCAAATTGCACCTCCAAGAAGCGTAGATTTATTTCAATTATTGTTTTCTTTCTATCCCGAATACTGTGTCTTTCTACTAAGACGGAGAGCGGTAAAGAAAATTGAAAAAAAAAAAAATCAAATCGCACCATCTCTGTAATAGGTGAATGCCTCTTTTTCCCCGGAAGTTGTCGGAATTATTCGTAATAAGATATTGGCTACAATTGAAAAGGTCTTATCGATAAAATTTCCATTTATCCCACCAGATCTAGGCATCGGTAACAACCCCATTCTATAATTTCTTTTAATTACCTCTCGTGAGAAAATGATCCCACAAACAAAGGAATTGCATAGTACGAAATAACATAAAAACGGATTCATTAAAAAATCCCACTCGATATTAAAATTGTTTCTTTTTGATTTCACAGGAATCAATAAAAGAGAAGAAATATTTCAATCCGGTTAAATTTCATCCAAATGTAGTAGGATCAGAATGAAGAGAACTATTCTGATTTCAGCGAAGTTGAAGAAAAAAAGAATTTTATTTATCTGACTGGGGTAATTCTAGAAGTTTTTTGATTGAATTATGATACAAAAAAGAGCAAAAAGAATCGAATAATCATTCTATGATTCATAACTTGTGACTAGATATATGTATGGGATAAACAGTTGTTGGTGAAAAATCGAAAACTGTAAAAGTCGAATTTTTAGAAAAAAGGAATCATAGTTTAAAAAACTAAATAGAATCATGAGCTAAAAGTATCCATTAAACATAGTTAAAAAAAAATTATTTGTATAGTTAGAATTGGTTGGACGTGCCTATCAAAAAAAAAATTGAATATTAATGACTCACTATTAACTCGGTTTCTGGGCCATAATCATTCTGTAGGAGAGATGGCCGAGTGGTTGAAGGCGTAGCATTGGAACTGCTATGTAGGCTTTTGTTTACCGAGGGTTCGAATCCCTCTCTTTCCGTACTAATTCAACAATGTTACTGACCACAATGTATCAAATCAAATAACAATCGATACTATTATTCCAACGGTTAGACCTTTATGGATTCTTTATTTCGAATTTTTGTGGTACGGAAACGAAAAGACTGGAAAGAATGCACAAGAGATGAAAATCCCCCTACCGATCAATGATAGATGAATGATAGAAAAATTTCCGGATCAAAACCTTACTTTCCTTCGGTCTCTTTACTTAGACTTCGGCGAAGGGGAGGACGAAATTGTCCGAACCCTTGTTTTTTAGTTAGGTTTAAGTCTGACGAGAATAATATTCTACAACGAGCAATTCATTTATTTTTAAACTGACCCATTTACTATCTATTATTTGATTGACTAATCCTTTATATTGCAATGGCTGAAGAGTCAAATGTTTTGGCAATTCCTGAGGGGGGGATGAATCAAGATAATTTTGAATCAGTGTTCTCGATTTTTTTTCATCTTTTGCTGTAATAATATCTCGGGGTTTGCACCGATAACTTGGTATATCCACTATAGAACCATTAACTAAAATATGTCTATGATTAACTAATTGTCGGGCTTGAGGAATAGTCGAAGCCATACCCAATCGAAAAAGGATGTTATCCAAACGCATTTCAAGTAATTGTAGTAAAACTTGACCCGTTGATCCTTTGGCTTTTCCGGCGATACGAACGTATTTAAGTAATTGTCGTTCTGTAAGACCATAATGAAAACGCAATTTTTGTTTTTCTTCTAAACGAATACGATATTGAGATTTTTTACCGGAACGCGATTGGTTTTTAAGATCGTTTCCGGTTTTGGGCCTTTTACTAGTTAGTCCCGGTAAAGCCCCCAGACGGCGTATTTTTTTGAAACGAGGCCCTCTGTAACGCGACATAAAGACTCCTTATTTTATTTTATTTAAATTTCATAAACATTTTATTTTATTTAAATTTCATAAACTTAAATGAAAACTAAATGATAAATATTATAAATGAAGTGAAATCCAGTAAAGTATTGTACTACAAAACAAAGAATAATTAGATAACTTGGATCAATATCCGGATCCTATTGTATATGTAAATGATATAAAAAAGTAAGAGTTCCTTTCTTGATTTGTTCTACAGAAATAGAACCCCTCCTTTAGTCATAAAGGTAAGTAAGTTCCTACGACATCATAGATCGGTGACCTTTGAAAAAGGGTAAGAAGTCGTTTCTTTATTTATTTGATTTATCAATTATGTCAAAAATAAAATCAATAGAGAAAAGCCGGCTATCGGAATCGAACCGATGACCATCGCATTACAAATGCGATGCTCTAACCTCTGAGCTAAGCGGGCTCACATAACAGAAATGTTACATGCATAGTAATTTACTAAATTACTGGGATCTTAGCTATTCCTAATTAATATGAATATAGAATCTAATTTCATTTCAAATAAATATTCAATATTGGAATTGTTCTATTATAGAACATAATAATTAATATAACGATTAATAGAATATAGCGATAGAAAATTTTGATCTATTTATCAAATGGATGTGTATCAATAATTAATGTGTTAATCTTAATTGCATTTAATGCAATTGAGATGATAATGAAGCGTTTCTATGTTTTCATTCTGAAAGGTGGAAGATAAGACGAACAAGGGAATCGACCGTTTAAGTATTAAATTTTTTACTAAAAAAATAATAGAAAGAGGGGCAAATATATATGTTCATATATCTATCTATATTGATATATATTGAATTGCAGATACAGAAATGATAGAATCATTTTGGATCGGAACAAATATGGGTCTCCGATAGAGAAGAGAGAGATGAAAGAAGATAGACAAGAAATCCAATAGGAGGAAACACTTTTCAATAGAGGAATCGGTATTCTAATGACTTGAGTGGTTCCAGTATAATACAAATGAAAGAAAACGGGGAAGGACATCATAATGCGATACTAATCTTAAAAGAGGGGGATATGGCGAAATCGGTAGACGCTACGGACTTAATTAGATTGAGCCTTGGTATGGAAACCTACTAAGTGATAACTTTCAAATTCAGAGAAACCCTGGAATTAAAAATGGGCAATCCTGAGCCAAATCCTTTTTTCCGAAAAAAAAGGGTAGGTGCAGAGACTCAATGGAAGCTGTTCTAACAAATGGAGTTGACGACGTTGCGTTAGTAAAGGAATGAATCCTTCCATCGAAACTCCAGAAACGATGAAAGATAAACGTATTACGTACTGAAATACTATATTGATTAATGACAACTCGAATCTCTATTTTTTATATTTCTATAATTTTTTTATATTTATATTTATATATATATATAAAATTATATATAAAAATGAACGAATTGTTATGAATCGATTCCAAGATCTACAAGTTGAAAAAATAATCGAATATTCATTGATCAAATCATTTACTCCATCATAGTCTGATAGATCTTTTGAAGAATTGATTAATCAGATCGAATAGAATAAAGATAGAGTCCCATTCTACATGTCAATAACGACAAAAATGAAATTTATAGTAAGAGGAAAATCCGTCGACTTTTAAAATCGTGAGGGTTCAAGTCCCTCTATCCCCAAAACCCTAAAAAGGCCCGTTGGCCTCTTTAATTATTTATCCGTTCATTAGCAATTCAGACTTTGTTATGTTTCTCATTCATTCGACTCTTTCACAAGCGTATTTGAGCGGAAATTTGATTTCTTATCACAAGGCTTGTGGTATATATTCTATATGATAGACGTACAAACGAACATCCTTGCGCAAGTAATCTGTGAAATTTGAATGATTAACTGTCTACTGTACTGAAACTTCGAAAGGCTTATCCAAGCCCTGAAATTTCGTATATCTTCAAAAAGAAGACTTTGGAATACCTTTTTTCTTATTTACAATTGACATAGACCAAAGTCATCTATTAAAATAAGGATAATGTGTCGGAAATGGCCGGGATAGCTCAGTTGGTAGAGCAGAGGACTGAAAATCCTCGTGTCACCAGTTCAAATCTGGTTCTTGGCACATCATGAATTTGTATGAGTATCTATTCTACGGATTCATTAATAATATAGATCATGAAAAATACTGATACATGATGATGTCTGGAAATCTACCCTTTAACTAAACTATATATATTTTTTACTCTATTTATAGATGTCGAAAATAGACAAGTAAAGATAAAGAGGATATTTATAGAAATATGTAAAGGATGTATATAGATATGTAAAAGAAAAGAATTTTCTTTTGTTTCCTCTTCTTTTTTATTTGTTCATACTCTGTCTCCTGGCGTTCAATTCCTATTTTATACATATTTGAAAGTTTCAATTAGTTCCTTATAAGACCCAAAAGTCTAGTCTAGGGGAGTTGAAAAGGCGGGAATGGCCAAGATTCATCTCAGATACAGTACAAATAGAATCCGATTCTCTTTTCATATTATATTTCTTCATTTCACCCTATGTGACTTTTTAAAGCACATCTATAAGTCATATGCGTGATACATAGTTCATAATGCAGAACTCATTTAGTTCATCCTATTAGCTTGTGGCTCATCCAAAATAAGTATCTTACAAATTGGATAATCTCACCAAATCTCTAATTGTATTTTTTTTAATCAATAATAATAAGATGAATGAGACTTCAATTACTATGCTATATCTATAAGAGAACGTAAAAATGTATTTGAATATCTTGAGTTGTCGAAGTGAAGATTAGTTTCGTATTATTTAATGAGCATCTTGTATTTCATAAAAATTGGGGGCAATATAATCCTTACGTAAGGGCCATCCTACCCAACTTTCAGGCATTAAGATACGCTTTAGACGTGGATGATTATCATAAGAAATTCCCAACATATCATAAGATTCCCTTTCTGGAAAATCCGCACTTTTCCAAACCCAGAAAACAGACGGAATTTTAGGATTTATCCTTGCGGCAAATACTTTTATGCATACCTCTTCCGGTTGATCTATACCATACTCGATTCTCGTAAGATGATACACACTAGCTAACAGTCCGCCTGGTGCTACATCATAAGCACATTGGGAACGTAGATAATTGTAACCATATACATATAAAATGACTGCAATGGAATGCCATTCCTCGGGCTTTATTTGTAAAGTCTCTATTCCTTGGTAATCGAAACCCAAAGATCTATGAACCAGTCCATGTTTGACTAGCCAAGAAGACAAATTACCCTGCATCTTCTCCCCCCCCCATTTTTTTATTTTTATTTGTATAAGTATTTCCCATTTACAATGAAAAATTGATGAAGATTCACTCGTTCTTTGCTTTGTTATTCTGTACAAAAAAAGTATACGGCCTAATTTACTAATTCGTAGGAAGAGACTGCACTTTTGTATTTGAAAAAAGTTTCAGGAGGGATGATCTCTGAAGTAGATGATGGTTGATAGAGTAATCCTTGATCGTAATTTCCAGTATTAGTACTTGGGCCAACATGAAATTTGTGATTGGTAGTAAAACACCGATTTTCCTCTTGAGACTTAATTCGATCTTCATAGATTTCTCGAGATATTTTCTTACGAAGTTTTGTTATAGCATCTATAACAGCCTCGGGTTTAGGCGGACAACCCGGCAAATACACATCGACAGGAATTAACTTATCGACTCCCCGAACAGTACTATAAGAATCGGTACTGAACATCCCTCCTGTAATTGTACATGCTCCCATAGCAATAACATATTTTGGTTCAGGCATTTGCTCATATAATCTTACTAAAGAAGGAGCCATTTTCATTGTTACCCGTACCCGCTGTTAAAATTAAGTCTGCCTGTCTAGGACTAGATCTTGGTACCAGTCCATAACGATCAAAGTCGAATCGTGAACCTATTAATGAAGCGAATTCAATGAAGCAACAACTGGTACCATAGAGAAGCGGCCATAAACTGGAGAGTCTTGACCAATTTGAAAGATCATTTGATGTAGTTGAAATAACTGAAGTTTGGGTTGTTCGATCAAGTAAGGGAAACTCGATGGAATTCATAACTGTCTCAATGTTTTTTTTAATTGTCTGAATATTCAAAAACTAAGACCATTCCAATGCTCCTTTTCGCCATGCATAAACTAAACCGACAATTAGGATAAGCACGAAAAATTAAAGCTTCTATAAAGACGGATACCCCTAATACATCAAAACTCATTGCCCACGGATAAAGAAAAAACTGTTTCAACATCAAAAACAACAAAAACTAGAGCAAACATATAATAACGGATTCTAAATTGTACCCAAGCATCGCCCATTGGTTCTATTCCCGATTCATAACTCGAAAGTTTCTCTGGCTCTTTGCTAAGAGGGGCTAAAACTCCAGAAATTAGAAATGCCAAAATAGGAATAAGACTTGATATTATTAGAAATACCCAGAAAATATCATATTCGTAAAGCAGGAAACATAAACGTACTCCTATCAATGTGGAAAATATACCGGATTAGTCGATCGGTACATGTCTCGTTTGAAGATTCATCCACTATAATCCTATTTATATAATATCTATTATATCCATAATAAATATATATTAAATATTATATATTTATATAGAGAGGATACATATAGTCGGAATTTCCATTTAGGAACTTTTAGTGATTGAAGAAGGAAAGAGAAGACGACTACTTTAGTTTTGTGCTTTACTAGATAAGGTATACCAACAGAAAAGCCTATTTGAGAATGTTTACAATGAAAGTTACCAAAGATCTTCGTTTCTCAAACTCTAGCTTGTCCACAAATAAAATACAGTAAGTCGTTCCTAGATCCATGTGATTTACTAGTGCATTCGATTTGCATTGGGTTATGGTGGAGTTTTTAACCGGTTTCATGTCATGATTTTGACTCCAAAAATTTACTAGAATTGGGTAGGTATCCCAAAGAAAAGAAGTATTACTAATTTCTTGATTTTGTATGGGAAAATAGGAAAATTTTCATATGTAATTCATCTACAAAGATAAGACATTAATGATGAACCAAATCAAGTGGCCAATTACAAACAATACAAACAATAATGAGGAAAG
>NW_026124068.1:0-54196 GCF_025177605.1 Cucumis melo
CTTCGGGTCTCGTGCTCCGAGGACTTCAACCCACACTCCTGGCGTGCTCCCTGACACGTTTTCCGGAGGTATAGGTCGGGAAGCGAGCTCGTTGGAGGGAGAACTGTGGTGCGACCCAAAACGGTCCAAAAGATGGCCGAAGCTTCCAACGAGTGGCGAACGCTCGTCCGGTGTCAGAAACCACTGGAAATGCACTTGCAGCGAAGGAAACGGGCTTGAGCTCGAGGACTTCCGGTGCTCGTCCCAAGAAAACGCGAGCGGGAATGCCCCGGACTCAGTTTTCTCGTCCTGGGGTAAAAAGCGGTCCCCCGACGGTTTCTTCCCTTTGCTCCGTATTGGTCATAAGTCTTTCGATCTTCGGGTCTCGTGCTCCGAGGACTTCAACCCACACTCCTGGCGTGCTCCCTGACACGTTTTCCGGAGGTATAGGTCGGGAAGCGAGCTCGTTGGAGGAGAACTGTGGTGCGACCCAAAACGGTCCAAAAGATGGCCGAAGCTTCCAACGAGTGGCGAACGCTCGTCCGGTGTCAGAAACCACTGGAAATGCACTTGCAGCGAAGGAAAACGGGCTGAGCTCGAGGACTTCCGGTGCTCGTCCCAAGAAAACGCGAGGCGGGAATGCCCCGGACTCAGTTTTCTCGTCCTGGGGTAAAAAAGCGGTCCCCCGACGGTTTCTTCCCTTTGCTCCGTATTGGTCATAAGTCTTTCGATCTTCGGGTCTCGTGCTCCGAGGACTTCAACCCACACTCCTGGCGTGCTCCCTGACACGTTTTCCGGAGGTATAGGTCGGGAAGCGAGCTCGTTGGAGGGAGAACTGTGGTGCGACCCAAAACGGTCCAAAAGATGGCCGAAGCTTCCAACGAGTGGCGAACGCTCGTCCGGTGTCAGAAACCACTGGAAATGCACTTGCAGCGAAGGAAACGGGCTGAGCTCGAGGACTTCCGGTGCTCGTCCCAAGAAAACGCGAGCGGGGAATGCCCCGGACTCAGTTTTCTCGTCCTGGGGTAAAAAGCGGTCCCCCGACGGTTTCTTCCCTTTGCTCCGTATTGGTCATAAGTCTTTCGATCTTCGGGTCTCGTGCTCCGAGGACTTCAACCCACACTCCTGGCATGCTCCCTGACACGTTTTCCGGAGGTATAGGTCGGGGGAAGCGAGCTCGTTGGAGGGAGAACTGTGGTGCGACCCAAAACGGTCCAAAAGATGGCCGAAGCTTCCAACGAGTGGCGAACGCTCGTCCGGTGTCAGAAACCACTGGAAATGCACTTGCAGCGAAGGAAACGGGCTGAGCTCGAGGACTTCCGGTGCTCGTCCCAAGAAAACGCGAGCGGGAATGCCCCGGACTCAGTTTTCTCGTCCTGGGGTAAAAAGCGGTCCCCCGACGGTTTCTTCCCTTTGCTCCGTATTGGTCATAAGTCTTTCGATCTTCGGGTCTCGTGCTCCGAGGACTTCAACCCACACTCCTGGCGTGCTCCCTGACACGTTTTCCGGAGGTATAGGTCGGGAAGCGAGCTCGTTGGAGGGAGAACTGTGGTGCGACCCAAAACGGTCCAAAAGATGGCCGAAGCTTCCAACGAGTGGCGAACGCTCGTCCGGTGTCAGAAACCACTGGAAATGCACTTGCAGCGAAGGAAACGGGCTGAGCTCGAGGACTTCCGGTGCTCGTCCCAAGAAAACGCGAGCGAAGAATGCCCCGGACTCAGTTTTCTCGTCCTGGGGTAAAAAAGCGGTCCCCCGACGGTTTTCTTCCCTTTGCTCCGTATTGGTCATAAGTCTTTCGATCTTCGGGTCTCGTGCTCCGAGGACTTCAACCCACACTCCTGGCATGCTCCCTGACACGTTTTCCGGAGGTATAGGTCGGGGAAGCGAGCTCGTTGGAGGGAGAACTGTGGTGCGACCCAAAACGGTCCAAAAGATGGCCGAAGCTTCCAACGAGTGGCGAACGCTCGTCCGGTGTCAGAAACCACTGGAAATGCACTTGCAGCGAAGGAAACGGGCTGAGCTCGAGGACTTCCGGTGCTCGTCCCAAGAAAACGCGAGCGGGAATGCCCCGGACTCAGTTTTCTCGTCCTGGGGTAAAAAGCGGTCCCCCGACGGTTTCTTCCCTTTGCTCCGTATTGGTCATAAGTCTTTCGATCTTCGGGTCTCGTGCTCCGAGGACTTCAACCCACACTCCTGGCGTGCTCCCTGACACGTTTTCCGGAGGTATAGGTCGGGAAGCGAGCTCGTTGGAGGGAGAACTGTGGTGCGACCCAAAACGGTCCAAAAGATGGCCGAAGCTTCCAACGAGTGGCGAACGCTCGTCCGGTGTCAGAAACCACTGGAAATGCACTTGCAGCGAAGGAAACGGGCTGAGCTCGAGGACTTCCGGTGCTCGTCCCAAGAAAACGCGAGCGGGAATGCCCCGGACTCAGTTTTCTCGTCCTGGGGTAAAAAGCGGTCCCCCGACGGTTTCTTCCCTTTGCTCCGTATTGGTCATAAGTCTTTCGATCTTCGGGTCTCGTGCTCCGAGGACTTCAACCCACACTCCTGGCGTGCTCCCTGACACGTTTTCCGGAGGTATAGGTCGGGAAGCGAGCTCGTTGGAGGGAGAACTGTGGTGCGACCCAAAACGGTCCAAAAGATGGCCGAAGCTTCCAACGAGTGGCGAACGCTCGTCCGGTGTCAGAAACCACTGGAAATGCACTTGCAGCGAAGGAAACGGGCTGAGCTCGAGGACTTCCGGTGCTCGTCCCAAGAAAACGCGAGCGGGGAATGCCCCGGACTCAGTTTTCTCGTCCTGGGGTAAAAAGCGGTCCCCCGACGGTTTCTTCCCTTTGCTCCGTATTGGTCATAAGTCTTTCGATCTTCGGGTCTCGTGCTCCGAGGACTTCAACCCACACTCCTGGCGTGCTCCCCTGACACGTTTTCCGGAGGTATAGGTCGGGAAGCGAGCTCGTTGGAGGGAGAACTGTGGTGCGACCCAAAACGGTCCAAAAGATGGCCGAAGCTTCCAACGAGTGGCGAACGCTCGTCCGGTGTCAGAAACCACTGGAAATGCACTTGCAGCGAAGGAAACGGGCTGAGCTCGAGGACTTCCGGTGCTCGTCCCAAGAAAACGCGAGCGGGAATGCCCCGGACTCAGTTTTCCTCGTCCTGGGGTAAAAAGCGGTCCCCCGACGGTTTCTTCCCTTTGCTCCGTATTGGTCATAAGTCTTTCGATCTTCGGGTCTCGTGCTCCGAGGACTTCACCCACACTCCTGGCATGCTCCCTGACACGTTTTCCCGGAGGTATAGGTCGGGAAGCGAGCTCGTTGGAGGGAGAACTGTGGTGCGACCCAAAACGGTCCAAAAGATGGCCGAAGCTTCCAACGAGTGGCGAACGCTCGTCCGGTGTTAGAAACCACTGGAAATGCACTTGCAGCGAAGGAAACGGGCTGAGCTCGAGGACTTCCGGTGCTCGTCCCAAGAAAACGCGAGCGGGAATGCCCCGGACTCAGTTTTCTCGTCCTGGGGTAAAAAGCGGTCCCCCGACGGTTTCTTCCCTTTGCTCCGTATTGGTCATAAGTCTTTCGATCTTCGGGTCTCGTGCTCCGAGGACTTCAACCCACACTCCTGGCATGCTCCCTGACACGTTTTCCGGAGGTATAGGTCGGGAAGCGAGCTCGTTGGAGGGAGAACTGTGGTGCGACCCAAAACGGTCCAAAAGATGGCCGAAGCTTCCAACGAGTGGCGAACGCTCGTCCGGTGTCAGAAACCACTGGAAATGCACTTGCAGCGAAGGAAACGGGCTGAGCTCGAGGACTTCCGGTGCTCGTCCCAAGAAAACGCGAGCGGGAATGCCCCGGACTCAGTTTTCCTCGTCCTGGGGTAAAAAGCGGTCCCCCGACGGTTTCTTCCCTTTGCTCCGTATTGGTCATAAGTCTTTCGATCTTCGGGTCTCGTGCTCCGAGGACTTCAACCCACACTCCTGGCGTGCTCCCTGACACGTTTTCCGGAGGTATAGGTCGGGAAGCGAGCTCGTTGGAGGGAGAACTGTGGTGCGACCCAAAACGGTCCAAAAGATGGCCGAAGCTTCCAACGAGTGGCGAACGCTCGTCCGGTGTCAGAAACCACTGGAAATGCACTTGCAGCGAAGGAAACGGGCTGAGCTCGAGGACTTCCGGTGCTCGTCCCAAGAAAACGCGAGCGGGAATGCCCCGGACTCAGTTTTCTCGTCCTGGGGTAAAAAGCGGTCCCCCGACGGTTTCTTCCCTTTGCTCCGTATTGGTCATAAGTCTTTCGATCTTCGGGTCTCGTGCTCCGAGGACTTCAACCCACACTCCTGGCGTGCTCCCTGACACGTTTTCCGGAGGTATAGGTCGGGAAGCGAGCTCGTTGGAGGGAGAACTGTGGTGCGACCCAAAACGGTCCAAAAGATGGCCGAAGCTTCCAACGAGTGGCGAACGCTCGTCCGGTGTCAGAAACCACTGGAAATGCACTTGCAGCGAAGGAAACGGGCTGAGCTCGAGGACTTCCGGTGCTCGTCCCAAGAAAACGCGAGCGGGAATGCCCCGGACTCAGTTTTCTCGTCCTGGGGTAAAAAGCGGTCCCCCGACGGTTTCTTCCCTTTGCTCCGTATTGGTCATAAGTCTTTCGATCTTCGGGTCTCGTGCTCCGAGGACTTCAACCCACACTCCTGGCGTGCTCCCTGACACGTTTTCCGGAGGTATAGGTCGGGAAGCGAGCTCGTTGGAGGGAGAACTGTGGTGCGACCCAAAACGGTCCAAAAGATGGCCGAAGCTTCCAACGAGTGGCGAACGCTCGTCCGGTGTCAGAAACCACTGGAAATGCACTTGCAGCGAAGGAAACGGGCTGAGCTCGAGGACTTCCGGTGCTCGTCCCAAGAAAACGCGAGCGGGAATGCCCCGGACTCAGTTTTCTCGTCCTGGGGTAAAAAGCGGTCCCCCGACGGTTTCTTCCCTTTGCTCCGTATTGGTCATAAGTCTTTCGATCTTCGGGTCTCGTGCTCCGAGGACTTCAACCCACACTCCTGGCATGCTCCCTGACACGTTTTCCGGAGGTATAGGTCGGGAAGCGAGCTCGTTGGAGGGAGAACTGTGGTGCGACCCAAAACGGTCCAAAAGATGGCCGAAGCTTCCAACGAGTGGCGAACGCTCGTCCGGTGTCAGAAACCACTTGAAATGCACTTGCAGCGAAGGAAACGGGCTGAGCTCGAGGACTTCCGGTGCTCGTCCCAAGAAAACGCGAGCGGGAATGCCCCGGACTCAGTTTTCTCGTCCTGGGGTAAAAAGCGGTCCCCCGACGGTTTCTTCCCTTTGCTCCGTATTGGTCATAAGTCTTTCGATCTTCGGGTCTCGTGCTCCGAGGACTTCACCCACACTCCTGGCATGCTCCCTGACACGTTTTCCGGAGGTATAGGTCGGGAAGCGAGCTCGTTGGAGGGAGAACTGTGGTGCGACCCAAAACGGTCCAAAAGATGGCCGAAGCTTCCAACGAGTGGCGAACGCTCGTCCGGTGTTAGAAACCACTGGAAATGCACTTGCAGCGAAGGAAACGGGCTGAGCTCGAGGACTTCCGGTGCTCGTCCCAAGAAAACGCGAGCGGGAATGCCCCGGACTCAGTTTTCTCGTCCTGGGGTAAAAAGCGGTCCCCCCGACGGTTTCTTCCCTTTGCTCCGTATTGGTCATAAGTCTTTCGATCTTCGGGTCTCGTGCTCCGAGGACTTCAACCCACACTCCTGGCATGCTCCCTGACACGTTTTCCGGAGGTATAGGTCGGGAAGCGAGCTCGTTGGAGGGAGAACTGTGGTGCGACCCAAAACGGTCCAAAAGATGGCCGAAGCTTCCAACGAGTGGCGAACGCTCGTCCGGTGTCAGAAACCACTGGAAATGCACTTGCAGCGAAGGAAACGGGCTGAGCTCGAGGACTTCCGGTGCTCGTCCCAAGAAAACGCGAGCGGGAATGCCCCGGACTCAGTTTTCTCGTCCTGGGGTAAAAAGCGGTCCCCCGACGGTTTCTTCCCTTTGCTCCGTATTGGTCATAAGTCTTTCGATCTTCGGGTCTCGTGCTCCGAGGACTTCAACCCACACTCCTGGCATGCTCCCTGACACGTTTTCCGGAGGTATAGGTCGGGAAGCGAGCTCGTTGGAGGGAGAACTGTGGTGCGACCCAAAACGGTCCAAAAGATGGCCGAAGCTTCCAACGAGTGGCGAACGCTCGTCCGGTGTCAGAAACCACTGGAAATGCACTTGCAGCGAAGGAAACGGGCTGAGCTCGAGGACTTCCGGTGCTCGTCCCAAGAAAACGCGAGCGGGAATGCCCCCGGACTCAGTTTTCTCGTCCTGGGGTAAAAAGCGGTCCCCCGACGGTTTCTTCCCTTTGCTCCGTATTGGTCATAAGTCTTTCGATCTTCGGGTCTCGTGCTCCGAGGACTTCAACCCACACTCCTGGCATGCTCCCTGACACGTTTTCCGGAGGTATAGGTCGGGAAGCGAGCTCGTTGGAGGGAGAACTGTGGTGCGACCCAAAACGGTCCAAAAGATGGCCGAAGCTTCCAACGAGTGGCGAACGCTCGTCCGGTGTCAGAAACCACTGGAAATGCACTTGCAGCGAAGGAAACGGGCTGAGCTCGAGGACTTCCGGTGCTCGTCCCAAGAAAACGCGAGCGGGAATGCCCCGGACTCAGTTTTCTCGTCCTGGGGTAAAAAGCGGTCCCCCGACGGTTTCTTCCCTTTGCTCCGTATTGGTCATAAGTCTTTCGATCTTCGGGTCTCGTGCTCCGAGGACTTCAACCCACACTCCTGGCGTGCTCCCTGACACGTTTTCCGGAGGTATAGGTCGGGAAGCGAGCTCGTTGGAGGGAGAACTGTGGTGCGACCCAAAACGGTCCAAAAGATGGCCGAAGCTTCCAACGAGTGGCGAACGCTCGTCCGGTGTCAGAAACCACTGGAAATGCACTTGCAGCGAAGGAAACGGGCTGAGCTCGAGGACTTCCGGTGCTCGTCCCAAGAAAACGCGAGCGGGAATGCCCCGGACTCAGTTTTCTCGTCCTGGGGTAAAAAGCGGTCCCCCGACGGTTTCTTCCCTTTGCTCCGTATTGGTCATAAGTCTTTCGATCTTCGGGTCTCGTGCTCCGAGGACTTCAACCCACACTCCTGGCGTGCTCCCTGACACGTTTTCCGGAGGTATAGGTCGGGAAGCGAGCTCGTTGGAGGGAGAACTGTGGTGCGACCCAAAACGGTCCAAAAGATGGCCGAAGCTTCCAACGAGTGGCGAACGCTCGTCCGGTGTCAGAAACCACTGGAAATGCACTTGCAGCGAAGGAAACGGGCTGAGCTCGAGGACTTCCGGTGCTCGTCCCAAGAAAACGCGAGCGGGAATGCCCCGGACTCAGTTTTCTCGTCCTGGGGTAAAAAGCGGTCCCCCGACGGTTTCTTCCCTTTGCTCCGTATTGGTCATAAGTCTTTCGATCTTCGGGTCTCGTGCTCCGAGGACTTCAACCCACACTCCTGGCGTGCTCCCTGACACGTTTTCCGGAGGTATAGGTCGGGAAGCGAGCTCGTTGGAGGGAGAACTGTGGTGCGACCCAAAACGGTCCAAAAGATGGCCGAAGCTTCCAACGAGTGGCGAACGCTCGTCCGGTGTCAGAAACCACTGGAAATGCACTTGCAGCGAAGGAAACGGGCTGAGCTCGAGGACTTCCGGTGCTCGTCCCAAGAAAACGCGAGCGGGAATGCCCCGGACTCAGTTTTCTCGTCCTGGGGTAAAAAGCGGTCCCCCGACGGTTTCTTCCCTTTGCTCCGTATTGGTCATAAGTCTTTCGATCTTCGGGTCTCGTGCTCCGAGGACTTCAACCCACACTCCTGGCATGCTCCCTGACACGTTTTCCGGAGGTATAGGTCGGGAAGCGAGCTCGTTGGAGGGAGAACTGTGGTGCGACCCAAAACGGTCCAAAAGATGGCCGAAGCTTCCAACGAGTGGCGAACGCTCGTCCGGTGTCAGAAACCACTTGAAATGCACTTGCAGCGAAGGAAACGGGCTGAGCTCGAGGACTTCCGGTGCTCGTCCCAAGAAAACGCGAGCGGGAATGCCCCGGACTCAGTTTTCTCGTCCTGGGGTAAAAAGCGGTCCCCCGACGGTTTCTTCCCTTTGCTCCGTATTGGTCATAAGTCTTTCGATCTTCGGGTCTCGTGCTCCGAGGACTTCACCCACACTCCTGGCATGCTCCCTGACACGTTTTCCGGAGGTATAGGTCGGGAAGCGAGCTCGTTGGAGGGAGAACTGTGGTGCGACCCAAAACGGTCCAAAAGATGGCCGAAGCTTCCAACGAGTGGCGAACGCTCGTCCGGTGTTAGAAACCACTGGAAATGCACTTGCAGCGAAGGAAACGGGCTGAGCTCGAGGACTTCCGGTGCTCGTCCCAAGAAAACGCGAGCGGGAATGCCCCGGACTCAGTTTTCTCGTCCTGGGGTAAAAAGCGGTCCCCCGACGGTTTCTTCCCTTTGCTCCGTATTGGTCATAAGTCTTTCGATCTTCGGGTCTCGTGCTCCGAGGACTTCAACCCACATTCCTGGCATGCTCCCTGACACGTTTTCCGGAGGTATAGGTCGGGAAGCGAGCTCGTTGGAGGGAGAACTGTGGTGCGACCCAAAACGGTCCAAAAGATGGCCGAAGCTTCCAACGAGTGGCGAACGCTCGTCCGGTGTCAGAAACCACTGGAAATGCACTTGCAGCGAAGGAAACGGGCTGAGCTCGAGGACTTCCGGTGCTCGTCCCAAGAAAACGCGAGCGGGAATGCCCCGGACTCAGTTTTCTCGTCCTGGGGTAAAAAGCGGTCCCCCGACGGTTTCTTCCCTTTGCTCCGTATTGGTCATAAGTCTTTCGATCTTCGGGTCTCGTGCTCCGAGGACTTCAACCCACACTCCTGGCATGCTCCCTGACACGTTTTCCGGAGGTATAGGTCGGGAAGCGAGCTCGTTGGAGGGAGAACTGTGGTGCGACCCAAAACGGTCCAAAAGATGGCCGAAGCTTCCAACGAGTGGCGAACGCTCGTCCGGTGTCAGAAACCACTGGAAATGCACTTGCAGCGAAGGAAACGGGCTGAGCTCGAGGACTTCCGGTGCTCGTCCCAAGAAAACGCGAGCGGGAATGCCCCGGACTCAGTTTTCTCGTCCTGGGGTAAAAAGCGGTCCCCCGACGGTTTCTTCCCTTTGCTCCGTATTGGTCATAAGTCTTTCGATCTTCGGGTCTCGTGCTCCGAGGACTTCAACCCACACTCCTGGCATGCTCCCTGACACGTTTTCCGGAGGTATAGGTCGGGAAGCGAGCTCGTTGGAGGGAGAACTGTGGTGCGACCCAAAACGGTCCAAAAGATGGCCGAAGCTTCCAACGAGTGGCGAACGCTCGTCCGGTGTCAGAAACCACTGGAAATGCACTTGCAGCGAAGGAAACGGGCTGAGCTCGAGGACTTCCGGTGCTCGTCCCAAGAAAACGCGAGCGGGAATGCCCCGGACTCAGTTTTCTCGTCCTGGGGTAAAAAGCGGTCCCCCGACGGTTTCTTCCCTTTGCTCCGTATTGGTCATAAGTCTTTCGATCTTCGGGTCTCGTGCTCCGAGGACTTCAACCCACACTCCTGGCGTGCTCCCTGACACGTTTTCCGGAGGTATAGGTCGGGAAGCGAGCTCGTTGGAGGGAGAACTGTGGTGCGACCCAAAACGGTCCAAAAGATGGCCGAAGCTTCCAACGAGTGGCGAACGCTCGTCCGGTGTCAGAAACCACTGGAAATGCACTTGCAGCGAAGGAAACGGGCTGAGCTCGAGGACTTCCGGTGCTCGTCCCAAGAAAACGCGAGCGGGAATGCCCCGGACTCAGTTTTCTCGTCCTGGGGTAAAAAGCGGTCCCCCGACGGTTTCTTCCCTTTGCTCCGTATTGGTCATAAGTCTTTCGATCTTCGGGTCTCGTGCTCCGAGGACTTCACCCACACTCCTGGCATGCTCCCTGACACGTTTTCCGGAGGTATAGGTCGGGAAGCGAGCTCGTTGGAGGGAGAACTGTGGTGCGACCCAAAACGGTCCAAAAGATGGCCGAAGCTTCCAACGAGTGGCGAACGCTCGTCCGGTGTCAGAAACCACTGGAAATGCACTTGCAGCGAAGGAAACGGGCTGAGCTCGAGGACTTCCGGTGCTCGTCCCAAGAAAACGCGAGCGGGAATGCCCCGGACTCAGTTTTCTCGTCCTGGGGTAAAAAGCGGTCCCCCGACGGTTTCTTCCCTTTGCTCCGTATTGGTCATAAGTCTTTCGATCTTCGGGTCTCGTGCTCCGAGGACTTCAACCCACACTCCTGGCATGCTCCCTGACACGTTTTCCGGAGGTATAGGTCGGGAAGCGAGCTCGTTGGAGGGAGAACTGTGGTGCGACCCAAAACGGTCCAAAAGATGGCCGAAGCTTCCAACGAGTGGCGAACGCTCGTCCGGTGTCAGAAACCACTGGAAATGCACTTGCAGCGAAGGAAACGGGCTGAGCTCGAGGACTTCCGGTGCTCGTCCCAAGAAAACGCGAGCGGGAATGCCCCGGACTCAGTTTTCTCGTCCTGGGGTAAAAAGCGGTCCCCCGACGGTTTCTTCCCTTTGCTCCGTATTGGTCATAAGTCTTTCGATCTTCGGGTCTCGTGCTCCGAGGACTTCAACCCACACTCCTGGCATGCTCCCTGACACGTTTTCCGGAGGTATAGGTCGGGAAGCGAGCTCGTTGGAGGGAGAACTGTGGTGCGACCCAAAACGGTCCAAAAGATGGCCGAAGCTTCCAACGAGTGGCGAACGCTCGTCCGGTGTCAGAAACCACTGGAAATGCACTTGCAGCGAAGGAAACGGGCTGAGCTCGAGGACTTCCGGTGCTCGTCCCAAGAAAACGCGAGCGGGAATGCCCCGGACTCAGTTTTCTCGTCCTGGGGTAAAAAGCGGTCCCCCGACGGTTTCTTCCCTTTGCTCCGTATTGGTCATAAGTCTTTCGATCTTCGGGTCTCGTGCTCCGAGGACTTCAACCCACACTCCTGGCATGCTCCCTGACACGTTTTCCGGAGGTATAGGTCGGGAAGCGAGCTCGTTGGAGGGAGAACTGTGGTGCGACCCAAAACGGTCCAAAAGATGGCCGAAGCTTCCAACGAGTGGCGAACGCTCGTCCGGTGTCAGAAACCACTGGAAATGCACTTGCAGCGAAGGAAACGGGCTGAGCTCGAGGACTTCCGGTGCTCGTCCCAAGAAAACGCGAGCGGGAATGCCCCGGACTCAGTTTTCTCGTCCTGGGGTAAAAAGCGGTCCCCCGACGGTTTCTTCCCTTTGCTCCGTATTGGTCATAAGTCTTTCGATCTTCGGGTCTCGTGCTCCGAGGACTTCAACCCACACTCCTGGCATGCTCCCTGACACGTTTTCCGGAGGTATAGGTCGGGAAGCGAGCTCGTTGGAGGGAGAACTGTGGTGCGACCCAAAACGGTCCAAAAGATGGCCGAAGCTTCCAACGAGTGGCGAACGCTCGTCCGGTGTCAGAAACCACTGGAAATGCAGTTGCTGCGAAGGAAACGGGCTGAGCTCGAGGACTTCCGGTGCTCGTCCCAAGAAAACGCGAGCGGGAATGCCCCGGACTCAGTTTTCTCGTCCTGGGGTAAAAAGCGGTCCCCCGACAGTTTCTTCCCTTTGCTCCGTATTGGTCACAAGTCTTTCGATCTTCGGGTCTCGTGCTCCGAGGACTTCAACCCACACTCCTGGCATGCTCCCTGACACGTTTTCCGGAGGTATAGGTCGGGAAGCGAGCTCGTTGGAGGGAGAACTGTGGTGCGACCCAAAACGGTCCAAAAGATGGCCGAAGCTTCCAACGAGTGGCGAACGCTCGTCCGGTGTCAGAAACCACTGGAAATGCACTTGCAGCGAAGGAAACGGGCTGAGCTCGAGGACTTCCGGTGCTCGTCCCAAGAAAACGCGAGCGGGAATGCCCCGGACTCAGTTTTCTCGTCCTGGGGTAAAAAGCGGTCCCCCGACGGTTTCTTCCCTTTGCTCCGTATTGGTCATAAGTCTTTCGATCTTCGGGTCTCGTGCTCCGAGGACTTCAACCCACACTCCTGGCATGCTCCCTGACACGTTTTCCGGAGGTATAGGTCGGGAAGCGAGCTCGTTGGAGGGAGAACTGTGGTGCGACCCAAAACGGTCCAAAAGATGGCCGAAGCTTCCAACGAGTGGCGAACGCTCGTCCGGTGTCAGAAACCACTGGAAATGCACTTGCAGCGAAGGAAACGGGCTGAGCTCGAGGACTTCCGGTGCTCGTCCCAAGAAAACGCGAGCGGGAATGCCCCGGACTCAGTTTTCTCGTCCTGGGGTAAAAAGCGGTCCCCCGACGGTTTCTTCCCTTTGCTCCGTATTGGTCATAAGTCTTTCGATCTTCGGGTCTCGTGCTCCGAGGACTTCAACCCACACTCCTGGCGTGCTCCCTGACACGTTTTCCGGAGGTATAGGTCGGGAAGCGAGCTCGTTGGAGGGAGAACTGTGGTGCGACCCAAAACGGTCCAAAAGATGGCCGAAGCTTCCAACGAGTGGCGAACGCTCGTCCGGTGTCAGAAACCACTGGAAATGCACTTGCAGCGAAGGAAACGGGCTGAGCTCGAGGACTTCCGGTGCTCGTCCCAAGAAAACGCGAGCGGGAATGCCCCGGACTCAGTTTTCTCGTCCTGGGGTAAAAAGCGGTCCCCCGACGGTTTCTTCCCTTTGCTCCGTATTGGTCATAAGTCTTTCGATCTTCGGGTCTCGTGCTCCGAGGACTTCAACCCACACTCCTGGCATGCTCCCTGACACGTTTTCCGGAGGTATAGGTCGGGAAGCGAGCTCGTTGGAGGGAGAACTGTGGTGCGACCCAAAACGGTCCAAAAGATGGCCGAAGCTTCCAACGAGTGGCGAACGCTCGTCCGGTGTCAGAAACCACTGGAAATGCACTTGCAGCGAAGGAAACGGGCTGAGCTCGAGGACTTCCGGTGCTCGTCCCAAGAAAACGCGAGCGGGAATGCCCCGGACTCAGTTTTCTCGTCCTGGGGTAAAAAGCGGTCCCCCGACGGTTTCTTCCCTTTGCTCCGTATTGGTCATAAGTCTTTCGATCTTCGGGTCTCGTGCTCCGAGGACTTCACCCACACTCCTGGCATGCTCCCTGACACGTTTTCCGGAGGTATAGGTCGGGAAGCGAGCTCGTTGGAGGGAGAACTGTGGTGCGACCCAAAACGGTCCAAAAGATGGCCGAAGCTTCCAACGAGTGGCGAACGCTCGTCCGGTGTCAGAAACCACTGGAAATGCACTTGCAGCGAAGGAAACGGGCTGAGCTCGAGGACTTCCGGTGCTCGTCCCAAGAAAACGCGAGCGGGAATGCCCCGGACTCAGTTTTCTCGTCCTGGGGTAAAAAGCGGTCCCCCGACGGTTTCTTCCCTTTGCTCCGTATTGGTCATAAGTCTTTCGATCTTCGGGTCTCGTGCTCCGAGGACTTCAACCCACACTCCTGGCATGCTCCCTGACACGTTTTCCGGAGGTATAGGTCGGGAAGCGAGCTCGTTGGAGGGAGAACTGTGGTGCGACCCAAAACGGTCCAAAAGATGGCCGAAGCTTCCAACGAGTGGCGAACGCTCGTCCGGTGTCAGAAACCACTTGAAATGCACTTGCAGCGAAGGAAACGGGCTGAGCTCGAGGACTTCCGGTGCTCGTCCCAAGAAAACGCGAGCGGGAATGCCCCGGACTCAGTTTTCTCGTCCTGGGGTAAAAAGCGGTCCCCCGACGGTTTCTTCCCTTTGCTCCGTATTGGTCATAAGTCTTTCGATCTTCGGGTCTCGTGCTCCGAGGACTTCACCCACACTCCTGGCATGCTCCCTGACACGTTTTCCGGAGGTATAGGTCGGGAAGCGAGCTCGTTGGAGGGAGAACTGTGGTGCGACCCAAAACGGTCCAAAAGATGGCCGAAGCTTCCAACGAGTGGCGAACGCTCGTCCGGTGTCAGAAACCACTGGAAATGCACTTGCAGCGAAGGAAACGGGCTGAGCTCGAGGACTTCCGGTGCTCGTCCCAAGAAAACGCGAGCGGGAATGCCCCGGACTCAGTTTTCTCGTCCTGGGGTAAAAAGCGGTCCCCCGACGGTTTCTTCCCTTTGCTCCGTATTGGTCATAAGTCTTTCGATCTTCGGGTCTCGTGCTCCGAGGACTTCAACCCACACTCCTGGCATGCTCCCTGACACGTTTTCCGGAGGTATAGGTCGGGAAGCGAGCTCGTTGGAGGGAGAACTGTGGTGCGACCCAAAACGGTCCAAAAGATGGCCAAAGCTTCCAACGAGTGGCGAACGCTCGTCCGGTGTCAGAAACCACTGGAAATGCACTTGCAGCGAAGGAAACGGGCTGAGCTCGAGGACTTCCGGTGCTCGTCCCAAGAAAACGCGAGCGGGAATGCCCCGGACTCAGTTTTCTCGTCCTGGGGTAAAAAGCGGTCCCCCGACGGTTTCTTCCCTTTGCTCCGTATTGGTCATAAGTCTTTCGATCTTCGGGTCTCGTGCTCCGAGGACTTCAACCCACACTCCTGGCATGCTCCCTGACACGTTTTCCGGAGGTATAGGTCGGGAAGCGAGCTCGTTGGAGGGAGAACTGTGGTGCGACCCAAAACGGTCCAAAAGATGGCCGAAGCTTCCAACGAGTGGCGAACGCTCGTCCGGTGTCAGAAACCACTGGAAATGCACTTGCAGCGAAGGAAACGGGCTGAGCTCGAGGACTTCCGGTGCTCGTCCCAAGAAAACGCGAGCGGGAATGCCCCGGACTCAGTTTTCTCGTCCTGGGGTAAAAAGCGGTCCCCCGACGGTTTCTTCCCTTTGCTCCGTATTGGTCATAAGTCTTTCGATCTTCGGGTCTCGTGCTCCGAGGACTTCAACCCACACTCCTGGCATGCTCCCTGACACGTTTTCCGGAGGTATAGGTCGGGAAGCGAGCTCGTTGGAGGGAGAACTGTGGTGCGACCCAAAACGGTCCAAAAGATGGCCGAAGCTTCCAACGAGTGGCGAACGCTCGTCCGGTGTCAGAAACCACTGGAAATGCACTTGCAGCGAAGGAAACGGGCTGAGCTCGAGGACTTCCGGTGCTCGTCCCAAGAAAACGCGAGCGGGAATGCCCCGGACTCAGTTTTCTCGTCCTGGGGTAAAAAGCGGTCCCCCGACGGTTTCTTCCCTTTGCTCCGTATTGGTCATAAGTCTTTCGATCTTCGGGTCTCGTGCTCCGAGGACATCAACCCACACTCCTGGCGTGCTCCCTGACACGTTTTCCGGAGGTATAGGTCGGGAAGCGAGCTCGTTGGAGGGAGAACTGTGGTGCGACCCAAAACGGTCCAAAAGATGGCCGAAGCTTCCAACGAGTGGCGAACGCTCGTCCGGTGTCAGAAACCACTGGAAATGCACTTGCAGCGAAGGAAACGGGCTGAGCTCGAGGACTTCCGGTGCTCGTCCCAAGAAAACGCGAGCGGGAATGCCCCGGACTCAGTTTTCTCGTCCTGGGGTAAAAAGCGGTCCCCCGACGGTTTCTTCCCTTTGCTCCGTATTGGTCATAAGTCTTTCGATCTTCGGGTCTCGTGCTCCGAGGACTTCAACCCACACTCCTGGCATGCTCCCTGACACGTTTTCCGGAGGTATAGGTCGGGAAGCGAGCTCGTTGGAGGGAGAACTGTGGTGCGACCCAAAACGGTCCAAAAGATGGCCGAAGCTTCCAACGAGTGGCGAACGCTCGTCCGGTGTCAGAAACCACTGGAAATGCACTTGCAGCGAAGGAAACGGGCTGAGCTCGAGGACTTCCGGTGCTCGTCCCAAGAAAACGCGAGCGGGAATGCCCCGGACTCAGTTTTCTCGTCCTGGGGTAAAAAGCGGTCCCCCGACGGTTTCTTCCCTTTGCTCCGTATTGGTCATAAGTCTTTCGATCTTCGGGTCTCGTGCTCCGAGGACTTCAACCCACACTCCTGGCATGCTCCCTGACACGTTTTCCGGAGGTATAGGTCGGGAAGCGAGCTCGTTGGAGGGAGAACTGTGGTGCGACCCAAAACGGTCCAAAAGATGGCCGAAGCTTCCAACGAGTGGCGAACGCTCGTCCGGTGTCAGAAACCACTGGAAATGCACTTGCAGCGAAGGAAACGGGCTGAGCTCGAGGACTTCCGGTGCTCGTCCCAAGAAAACGCGAGCGGGAATGCCCCGGACTCAGTTTTCTCGTCCTGGGGTAAAAAGCGGTCCCCCGACGGTTTCTTCCCTTTGCTCCGTATTGGTCATAAGTCTTTCGATCTTCGGGTCTCGTGCTCCGAGGACTTCAACCCACACTCCTGGCATGCTCCCTGACACGTTTTCCGGAGGTATAGGTCGGGAAGCGAGCTCGTTGGAGGGAGAACTGTGGTGCGACCCAAAACGGTCCAAAAGATGGCCGAAGCTTCCAACGAGTGGCGAACGCTCGTCCGGTGTCAGAAACCACTGGAAATGCACTTGCAGCGAAGGAAACGGGCTGAGCTCGAGGACTTCCGGTGCTCGTCCCAAGAAAACGCGAGCGGGAATGCCCCGGACTCAGTTTTCTCGTCCTGGGGTAAAAAGCGGTCCCCCGACGGTTTCTTCCCTTTGCTCCGTATTGGTCATAAGTCTTTCGATCTTCGGGTCTCGTGCTCCGAGGACTTCAACCCACACTCCTGGCATGCTCCCTGACACGTTTTCCGGAGGTATAGGTCGGGAAGCGAGCTCGTTGGAGGGAGAACTGTGGTGCGACCCAAAACGGTCCAAAAGATGGCCGAAGCTTCCAACGAGTGGCGAACGCTCGTCCGGTGTCAGAAACCACTGGAAATGCACTTGCAGCGAAGGAAACGGGCTGAGCTCGAGGACTTCCGGTGCTCGTCCCAAGAAAACGCGAGCGGGAATGCCCCGGACTCAGTTTTCTCGTCCTGGGGTAAAAAGCGGTCCCCCGACGGTTTCTTCCCTTTGCTCCGTATTGGTCATAAGTCTTTCGATCTTCGGGTCTCGTGCTCCGAGGACTTCAACCCACACTCCTGGCATGCTCCCTGACACGTTTTCCGGAGGTATAGGTCGGGAAGCGAGCTCGTTGGAGGGAGAACTGTGGTGCGACCCAAAACGGTCCAAAAGATGGCCGAAGCTTCCAACGAGTGGCGAACGCTCGTCCGGTGTCAGAAACCACTGGAAATGCACTTGCAGCGAAGGAAACGGGCTGAGCTCGAGGACTTCCGGTGCTCGTCCCAAGAAAACGCGAGCGGGAATGCCCCGGACTCAGTTTTCTCGTCCTGGGGTAAAAAGCGGTCCCCCGACGGTTTCTTCCCTTTGCTCCGTATTGGTCATAAGTCTTTCGATCTTCGGGTCTCGTGCTCCGAGGACTTCAACCCACACTCCTGGCATGCTCCCTGACACGTTTTCCGGAGGTATAGGTCGGGAAGCGAGCTCGTTGGAGGGAGAACTGTGGTGCGACCCAAAACGGTCCAAAAGATGGCCGAAGCTTCCAACGAGTGGCGAACGCTCGTCCGGTGTCAGAAACCACTTGAAATGCACTTGCAGCGAAGGAAACGGGCTGAGCTCGAGGACTTCCGGTGCTCGTCCCAAGAAAACGCGAGCGGGAATGCCCCGGACTCAGTTTTCTCGTCCTGGGGTAAAAAGCGGTCCCCCGACGGTTTCTTCCCTTTGCTCCGTATTGGTCATAAGTCTTTCGATCTTCGGGTCTCGTGCTCCGAGGACTTCACCCACACTCCTGGCATGCTCCCTGACACGTTTTCCGGAGGTATAGGTCGGGAAGCGAGCTCGTTGGAGGGAGAACTGTGGTGCGACCCAAAACGGTCCAAAAGATGGCCGAAGCTTCCAACGAGTGGCGAACGCTCGTCCGGTGTCAGAAACCACTGGAAATGCACTTGCAGCGAAGGAAACGGGCTGAGCTCGAGGACTTCCGGTGCTCGTCCCAAGAAAACGCGAGCGGGAATGCCCCGGACTCAGTTTTCTCGTCCTGGGGTAAAAAGCGGTCCCCCGACGGTTTCTTCCCTTTGCTCCGTATTGGTCATAAGTCTTTCGATCTTCGGGTCTCGTGCTCCGAGGACTTCAACCCACACTCCTGGCATGCTCCCTGACACGTTTTCCGGAGGTATAGGTCGGGAAGCGAGCTCGTTGGAGGGAGAACTGTGGTGCGACCCAAAACGGTCCAAAAGATGGCCAAAGCTTCCAACGAGTGGCGAACGCTCGTCCGGTGTCAGAAACCACTGGAAATGCACTTGCAGCGAAGGAAACGGGCTGAGCTCGAGGACTTCCGGTGCTCGTCCCAAGAAAACGCGAGCGGGAATGCCCCGGACTCAGTTTTCTCGTCCTGGGGTAAAAAGCGGTCCCCCGACGGTTTCTTCCCTTTGCTCCGTATTGGTCATAAGTCTTTCGATCTTCGGGTCTCGTGCTCTGAGGACTTCAACCCACACTCCTGGCATGCTCCCCGACACGTTTTCCAGAGGTATAGGTCGGGAAGCGAGCTCGTTGGAGGGAGAACTGTGGTGCGACCCAAAACGATCCAAAAGATGGCCGAAGTTTCCAACGAGTGGCGAACGCTCGTCCGGTGTCAGAAACCACTGGAAATGCACTTGCAGCGAAGGAAACGGGCTGAGCTCGAGGACTTCCGGTGCTCGTCCCAAGAAAACGCGAGCGGGAATGCCCTGGACTCAGTTTTCTCGTCCTGGGGTAAAAAGCGGTCCCCCGACGGTTTCTTCCCTTTGCTCCGTATTGGTCATAAGTCTTTCGATCTTCGGGTCTCGTGCTCCGAGGACTTCAACCCACACTCCTGGCATGCTCCCTGACACGTTTTCCGGAGATATAGGTCGGGAAGCGAGCTCGTTGGAGGGAGAACTGTGGTGCGACCCAAAACGGTTCAAAAGATGGCCGAAGCTTCCAACGAGTGGCGAACGCTCGTCCGGTGTCAGAAACCACTGGAAATGCACTTGCAGCGAAGGAAACGGGCTGAGCTCGAGGACTTCCGGTGCTCGTCCCAAGAAAACGCGAGCGGGAATGCCCCGGACTCAGTTTTCTCGTCCTGGGGTAAAAACCGGTCCCCCGACGGTTTCTTCCCTTTGCTCCGTATTGGTCATAAGTCTTTCGATCTTCGGGTCTCGTGCTCCGAGGACTTCAACCCACACTCCTGGCATGCTCCCTGACACGTTTTCCGGAGGTATAGGTCGGGAAGCGAGCTCGTTGGAGGGAGAACTGTGGTGCGACCCAAAACGGTCCAAAAGATGGTCGAAGCTTCCAACGAGTGGCGAACGCTCGTCCGGTGTCAGAAACCACTGGAAATGCACTTGCAGCGAAGGAAACGGGCTGAGCTCGAGGACTTCCGGTGCTCGTCCCAAGAAAACGCGAGCGGGAATGCCCCGGACTCAGTTTTCTCGTCCTGGGGTAAAAAGCGGTCCCCCGACGGTTTCTTCCCTTTGCTCCGTATTGGTCATAAGTCTTTCGATCTTTGGGTCTCGTGCTCCGAGGACTTCAACCCACACTCCTGGCATGCTCCCTGACACGTTTTCCGGAGGTATAGGTCGGGAAGCGAGCTCGTTGGAGGGAGAACTGTGGTGCGACCCAAAACGGTCCAAAAGATGGCCGAAGCTTCCAACGGTGGCGAATGCTCGTCCGGTGTCAGAAACCACTGGAAATGCACTTGCAGCGAAGGAAACGGGCTGAGCTCGAGGACTTCTGGTGCTCGTCCCAAGAAAACGCGAGCGGGAATGCCCCGGACTCAGTTTTCTCGTCCTGGGGTAAAAAGCGGTCCCCCGACGGTTTCTTCCCTTTGCTCCGTATTGGTCATAAGTCTTTCGATCTTCGGGTCTCGTGCTCCGAGGACTTCAACCCACACTCCTGGCATGCTCCCTGACACGTTTTCCGGAGGTATAGGTCGGGAAGCGAGCTCGTTGGAGGGAGAACTGTGGTGCGACCCAAAACGGTCCAAAAGATGGCCGAAGCTTCCAACGAGTGGCGAACGCTCGTCCGGTGTCAGAAACCACTGGAAATGCACTTGCAGCGAAGGAAACGGGATGAGCTCGAGGACTTCCGGTGCTCGTCCCAAGAAAACGCGAGCGGGAATGCCCCGGACTCATTTTTCTCGTCCTGGGGTAAAAAGCGGTCCCCCGACGGTTTCTTCACTTTGCTCCGTATTGGTCATAAGTCTTTCGATCTTCGGGTCTCGTGCTCCGAGGACTTCAACCCAAACTCCTGGCATGCTCCCCGACACGTTTTCCGGAGGTATAGGTCGGGAAGCGAGCTCGTTGGAGGGAGAACTGTGGTGCGACCCAAAACGGTCCAGAAGATGGCCGAAGCTTCCAACGAGTGGCGAACGCTCGTCCGGTGTCAGAAACCAGTGGAAATGCACTTGCAGCGAAGGAAACGGGCTGAGCTCGAGGACTTCCGGTGCTCGTCCCAAGAAAACGCGAGCGGGAATGCCCCGGACTCAGTTTTCTCGTCCTGGGGTAAAAAGCGGTCCCCCGACGGTTTCTTCCCTTTGCTCCGTATTGGTCATAAGTCTTTCGATCTTCGGGTCTCGTGCTCCGAGGACTTCAACCCACACTCCTGGCATGCTCCCCGACACGTTTTCCGGAGGTATAGGTCGGGAAGCGAGCTCGTTGGAGGGAGAACTGTGGTGCGACCCAAAACGGTCCAAAAGATGGCCGAAGCTTCCAACGAGTGGCGAACGCTCGTCCGGTGTCAGAAACCACTGAAAATGCACTTGCAGCGAAGGAAACGGGCTGAGCTCGAGGACTTCCGGTGCTCGTCCCAAGAAAACGCGAGCGGGAATGCCCCGGACTCAGTTTTCTCGTCCTGGGGTAAAAAGCGGTCCCCCGACGGTTTCTTCCCTTTGCTCCGTATTGGTCATAAGTCTTTCGATCTTCGGGTCTCGTGCTCCGAGGACTTCAACCCACACTCCTGGCATGCTCCCCGACACGTTTTCCGGAGGTATAGGTCGGGAAGCGAGCTCGTTGGAGGGAGAACTGTGGTGCGACCCAAAACAGTCCAAAAGATGGTCGAAGCTTCCAACGAGTGGCGAACGCTCGTCCGGTGTCAGAAACCACTGAAAATGCACTTGCAGCGAAGGAAACGGGCTGAGCTCGAGGACTTCCGGTGCTCGTCCCAAGAAAACGCGAGCGGGAATGCCCCGGACTCAGTTTTCTCGTCCTGGGGTAAAAAGCGGTCCCCCGACGGTTTCTTCCCTTTGCTCCGTATTGGTCATAAGTCTTTCGATCTTCGGGTCTCGTGCTCCGAGGACTTCAACCCACACTCCTGTAATGCTCCCTGACACGTGTTCCGGAGGTATAGGTCGGGAAGCGAGCTCGTTGGAGGGAGAACTGTGGTGCGACCCAAAACGGTCCAAAAGATGGCCGAAGCTTCCAACGAGTGGCGAACGCTCGTCCGGTGTCAGAAACCACTGGAAATGAACTTGCAGCGAAGGAAACGGGATGAGCTCGAGGACTTTCGGTGCTCGTCCCAAGAAAACGCGAGCGGGAATGCCCCGGACTCATTTTTCTCGTCCTGGGGTAAAAAGCGGTCCCCCGACGGTTTCTTCCCTTTGCTCCGTATTGGTCATAAGTCTTTCGATCTTCGGGTCTCGTGCTCCGAGGACTTCAACCCACACTCCTGGCATGCTCCCTGACACGTTTTCCGGAGGTATAGGTCGGGAAGCGAGCTCGTTGGAGGGAGAACTGTGGTGCGACCCAAAACGGTCCAAAAGATGGCCGAAGCTTCCAACGAGTGGCGAACGCTCGTCCGGTGTCAGAAACCACTGGAAATGCACTTGCAGCGAAGGAAACGGGATGAGCTCGAGGACTTCCGGTGCTCGTCCCAAGAAAACGCGAGCGGGAATGCCCCGGACTCATTTTTCTCGTCCTGGGGTAAAAAGCGGTCCCCCGACGGTTTCTTCCCTTTGCTCCGTATTGGTCATAAGTCTTTCGATCTTCGGGTCTCGTGCTCCGAGGACTGCAACCCACACTCATGGCATGCTCCCTGACACGTTTTCCGGAGGTATAGGTCGGGAAGCGAGCTCGTTGGAGGGAGAACTGTGGTGCGACCCAAAACGGTCCAAAAGATGGCCGAAGCTTCCAACGAGTGGCGAACGCTCGTCCGGTGTCAGAAACCACTGGAAATGCACTTGCAGCGAAGGAAACGGGCTGAGCTTGAGGACTTCCGGTGCTCGTCCCAAGAAAACGCGAGCTGGAATGCCCCGGACTCAGTTTTCTCGTCCTGGGGTAAAAAGCGGTCCCCCGACGGTTTCTTCCCTTTGCTCCGTATTGGTCATAAGTCTTTCGATCTTCGGGTCTCGTGCTCCGAGGACTTCAACCCACACTCCTGGCATGCTCCCTGACACGTTTTCCGGAGGTATAGGTCGGGAAGCGAGCTCGTTGGAGGGAGAACTGTGGTGCGACCCAAAACGGTCCAAAAGATGGCCGAAGCTTCCAACGAGTGGCGAACGCTCGTCCGGTGTTAGAAACCACTGGAAATGCACTTGCAGCAAAGGAAACGGGCTGAGCTCGAGGACTTCCGGTGCTCGTGCCAAGAAAACGCGAGCGGGAATGCCCCGGACTCAGTTTTCTCGTCCTGGGGTAAAAAGCGGTCCCCCGACGGTTTCTTCCCTTTGCTCCGTATTGGTCATAAGTCTTTCGATCTTCGGGTCTCGTGCTCCGAGGACTTCAACCCACACTCCTGGCATGCTCCCTGACACGTTTTCCGGAGGTATAGGTCGGGAAGCGAGCTCGTTGGAGGAAGAACTGTGGTGCGACCCAAAACGGTCCAAAAGATGGCCGAAGCTTCCAACGAGTGGCGAACGCTCGTCCGGTGTCAGAAACCACTGGAAATGCACTTGCAGCGAAGGAAACGGGCTGAGCTCGAGGACTTCCGGTGCTCGTCCCAAGAAAACGCGAGCTGGAATGCCCCGGACTCAGTTTTCTCGTCCTGGGGTAAAAAGCGGTCCCCCGACGGTTTCTTCCCTTTGCTCCGTATTGGTCATAAGTCTTTCGATCTTCGGGTCTCGTGATCCGAGGACTTCAACCCACACTCCTGGCATGCTCCCTTACACGTTTTCTGGAGGTATAGGTCGGGAAGCGAGCTCCTTGGAGGGAGAACTGTGGTGCGACCCAAAACGGTCCAAAAGATGGCCGAAGCTTCCAACGAGTGGCGAACGCTCGTCCGGTGTCAGAAACCACTGGAAATGCACTTGCAGCGAAGGAAACGGGTTTAGCTCGAGGACTTCCGGTGCTCGTCCCAAGAAAACACGAGCGGGAATGCCCCGGACTCAGTTTTCTCGTCCTGGGGTAAAAAGCGGTCCCCCGACGGTTTCTTCCCTTTGCTCCGTATTGGTCATAAGTCTTTCGATCTTCGGGTCTCGTGCTCCAAGGACTTCAACCCACACTCCTGGCATGCTCCCTGACACGTTTTCCGGAGGTATAGTCGGGAAGCGAGCTCGTTGGAGGGAGAACTGTGGTGCGACCCAAAACGGTCCAAAAGATGGCCGAAGCTTCCAACGAGTGGCGAACGCTCGTCCGGTGTCAGAAACCACTGGAAATGCACTTCCAGCGAAGGAAACGGGCTGAGCTCGAGGACTTCCGGTGCTCGTCCCAAGAAAACGCGAGCGGGAATGCCCCGGACTCAGTTTTCTCGTCCTGGGGTAAAAAGCGGCCCCCGACGGTTTCTTCCCTTTGCTCCGTATTGGTCATAAGTCTTTCGATCTTCGGGTCTCGTGCTCCGAGGACTTCAACCCACACTCCTGGCATGCTCCCTGACACGTTTTCCGGAGGTATAGGTCGGGAAGCGAGCTCGTTGGAGGGAGAACTGTGGTGCGACCCAAAACGGTCCAAAAGATGGCCGAAGCTTCCAACGAGTGGCGAACGCTCGTCCGGTGTCAGAAACCACTGGAAATGCACTTGCAGCGAAGGAAACGGGCTGAGCTCGAGGACTTCTGGTGCTCGTCCCGAGAAAACGCGAGCGGGAATGCCCCGGACTCAGTTTTCTCGTCCTGGGGTAAAAAGCGGTCCCCCGACGGTTTCTTCCCTTTGCTCCGTATTGGTCATAAGTCTTTCGATCTTCGGGTCTCGTGCTCCGAGGACTTCAACCCACACTCCTGGCATGCTCCCTGACACGTTTTCCGGAGGTATAGGTCGGGAAGCGAGCTCGTTGGAGGGAGAACTGTGGTGCGACCCAAAACGGTCCAAAAGATGGCCGAAGCTTCCAACGAGTGGCGAACGCTCGTCCGGTGTCAGAAACCACTGGAAATGCACTTGCAGCGAAGGAAACGGGCTGAGCTCGAGGACTTCCGGTGCTCGTCCCAAGAAAACGCGAGCGGGAATGCCCCGGACTCAGTTTTCTCGTCCTGGGGTAAAAAGCGGTCCCCCGACGGTTTCTTCCCTTTGCTCCGTATTGGTCATAAGTCTTTCGATCTTCGGGTCTCGTGCTCCGAGGACTTCAACCCACACTCCTGGCATGCTCCCCGACACGTTTTCCGGAGGTATAGGTCGGGAAGCGAGCTCGTTGGAGGGATAACTGTGGTGCGACCCAAAACGGTCCAAAAGATGGCCGAAGCTTCCAACGAGTGGCGAACGCTCGTCCGGTGTCAGAAACCACTGGAAATGCACTTGCAGCGAAGGAAACGGGCTGAGCTCGAGGACTTCCGGTGCTCGTCCCAAGAAAACGCGAGCGGGAATGCCCCGGACTCAGTTTTCTCGTCCATGGGTAAAAAGCGGTCCCCCGACGGTTTCTTCCCTTTGCTCCGTATTGGTCATAAGTCTTTCGATCTTCGGATCTCGTGCTCCGAGGACTTCAACCCACACTCCTGGCATGCTCCCTGACACGTTTTCCGGAGGTATAGGTCGGGAAGCGAGCTCGTTGGAGGGAGAACTGTGGTGCGACCCAAAACGGTCCAAAAGATGGCCGAAGCTTCCAACGAGTGGCGAACGCTCGTCCGGTGTCAGAAACCACTGGAAATGCACTTGCAGCGAAGGAAACGGGCTGAGCTCGAGGACTTCCGGTGCTCGTCCCAAGAAAACGCGAGCGGGAATGCCCCGGACTCAGTTTTCTCGTCCTGGGGTAAAAAGCGGTCCCCCGACGGTTTCTTCCCTTTGCTCCGTATTGGTCATAAGTCTTTCGATCTTCGGGTCTCGTGCCCCGAGGACTTCAACCCACACTCCTGGCATGCTCCCCGACACGTTTTCCGGAGGTATAGGTCGGGAAGCGAGCTCGTTGGAGGGAGAACTGTGGTGCGACCCGAAACGGTCCAAAAGATGGCCGAAGCTTCCAACGAGTGGCGAACGCTCGTCCGGTGTCAGAAACCACTGGAAATGCACTTGCAGCGAAGGAAACGGGCTGAGCTCGAGGACTTCCGGTGCTCGTCCCAAGAAAACGCGAGCGGGAATGCCCCGGACTCAGTTTTCTCGTCCTGGGGTAAAAAGCGGTCCCCCGACGGTTTCTTCCCTTTGCTCCGTATTGGTCATAAGTCTTTCGATCTTCGGGTCTCGTGCTCCGAGGACTTCAACCCACACTCCTGGCATGCTCCCTGACACGTTTTCTCGAGGTATAGGTCGGGAAGCGAGCTCGTTGGAGGGAGAACTGTGGTGCGACCCAAAACGGTCCAAATGATGGCCGAAGCTTCCAACGAGTGGCAAACGCTCGTCCGGTGTCAGAAACCACTGGAAATGCACTTGCAGCGAAGGAAACGGGCTGAGCTCGAGGACTTCCGGTGCTCGTCCCAAGAAAACGCGAGCGGGAATGCCCCGGACTCAAATTTCTCGTCCTGGGGTAAAAAGCGGTCCCCCGACGGTTTCTTCCCTTTGCTCCGTATTGGTCATAAGTCCTTCGATCTTCGGGTCTCGTGCTCCGAGGACTTCAACCCACACTCCTGACATGCTCCCTGACCTGTTTTCCGGAGGTATAGGTCGGGAAGCGAGCTCGTTGGAGGGAGAACTGTGGTGCGACCCAAAACGGTCCAAAAGATGGCCGAAGCTTCCAACGAGTGGCGAACGCTCGTCCGGTGTCAGAAACCACTGGAAATGCACTTGCAGCGAAGGAAACGGGCTGAGCTCGAGGACTTCCGGTGCTCGTCCCAAGAAAACGCGAGCGGGAATGCCCCGGACTCAGTTTTCTCGTCCTGGTGTAAAAAGCGGTCCCCCGACGGTTTCTTCCCTTTGCTCCGTATTGGTCATCAGTCTTTCGATCTTCGGGTCTCGTGCTCCGAGGACTTCAACCCACACTCCTGGCATGCTCCCCGACACGTTTTCCGGAGGTATAGGTCGGGAAGCGAGCTCGTTGGAGGGAGAACTGTGGTGCGACCCAAAACGGTCCAAAAGATGGCCGAAGCTTCCAACGAGTGGCGAACGCTCGTCCGGTGTCAGAAACCACTGGAAATGCACTTGCAGCGAAGGAAACGGGCTGAGCTCGAGGACTTCCGGTGCTCGTCCCAAGAAAACGCGAGCGGGAATGCCCCGGACTCAGTTTTCTCGTCCTGGGGTAAAAAGCGGTCCCCCGACGGTTTCTTCCCTTTGCTCCGTATTGGTCATAAGTCTTTCGATCTTCGGGTCTCGTGCTCCGAGGACTTCAACCCACACTCGTGGCATGCTCCCTGACACGTTTTCCAGAGGTATAGGTCGGGAAGCGAGCTCGTTGGAGGGAGAACTGTGGTGCGACCCAAAACGGTCCAAAAGATGGCCGAAGCTTCCAACGAGTGGCTAACGCTCGTCCGGTGTCAGAAACCACTGGAAATGCACTTGCAGCGAAGGAAACGGGCTGAGCTCGAGGACTTCCGGTGCTCGTCCCAAGAAAACGCGAGCAGGAATGCCCCGGACTCAGTTTTCTCGTCCTGGGGTAAAAAGCGGTCCCCCGACGGTTTCTTCCCTTTGCTCCGTATTGGTCATAAGTCTTTCGATCTTCGGGTCTCGTGCTCCGAGGACTTCAACCCACACTCCTGGCATGCTCCCTGACACGTTTTCAGGAGGTATAGGTCGGGAAGCGAGCTCGTTGGAGGGAGAACTGTGGTGCGACCCAAAACGGTCCAAAAGATGGCCGAAGCTTCCAACGAGTGGCGAACGCTCGTCCGGTGTCAGAAACCACTGGAAATGCACTTGCAGCGAAGGAAACGGGATGAGCTCGAGGACTTCCGGTGCTCGTCCCAAGAAAACGCGAGCGGGAATGCCCCGGACTCAAATTTCTCGTCCTGGGGTAAAAAGCGGTCCCCCGACGGTTTCTTCCCTTTGCTCCGTATTGGTCATAAGTCCTTCGATCTTCGGGTCTCGTGCTCCGAGGACTTCAACCCACACTCCTGACATGCTCCCTGACCTGTTTTCCGGAGGTATAGGTCGGGAAGCGAGCTCGTTGGAGGGAGAACTGTGGTGCGACCCAAAACGGTCCAAAAGATGGCCGAAGCTTCCAACGAGTGGCGAACGCTCGTCCGGTGTCAGAAACCACTGGAAATGCACTTGCAGCGAAGGAAACGGGCTGAGCTCGAGGACTTCCGGTGCTCGTCCCAAGAAAACGCGAGCGGGAATGCCCCGGACTCAGTTTTCTCGTCCTGGTGTAAAAAGCGGTCCCCCGACGGTTTCTTCCCTTTGCTCCGTATTGGTCATCAGTCTTTCGATCTTCGGGTCTCGTGCTCCGAGGACTTCAACCCACACTCCTGGCATGCTCCCCGACACGTTTTCCGGAGGTATAGGTCGGGAAGCGAGCTCGTTGGAGGGAGAACTGTGGTGCGACCCAAAACGGTCCAAAAGATGGCCGAAGCTTCCAACGAGTGGCGAACGCTCGTCCGGTGTCAGAAACCACTGGAAATGCACTTGCAGCGAAGGAAACGGGCTGAGCTCGAGGACTTCCGGTGCTCGTCCCAAGAAAACGCGAGCGGGAATGCCCCGGACTCAGTTTTCTCGTCCTGGGGTAAAAAGCGGTCCCCCGACGGTTTCTTCCCTTTGCTCCGTATTGGTCATAAGTCTTTCGATCTTCGGGTCTCGTGCTCCGAGGACTTCAACCCACACTCCTGGCATGCTCCCTGACACGTTTTCCAGAGGTATAGGTCGGGAAGCGAGCTCGTTGGAGGGAGAACTGTGGTGCGACCCAAAACGGTCCAAAAGATGGCCGAAGCTTCCAACGAGTGGCTAACGCTCGTCCGGTGTCAGAAACCACTGGAAATGCACTTGCAGCGAAGGAAACGGGCTGAGCTCGAGGACTTCCGGTGTTCGTCCCAAGAAAACGCGAGCAGGAATGCCCCGGACTCAGTTTTCTCGTCCTGGGGTAAAAAGCGGTCCCCCGACGGTTTCTTCCCTTTGCTCCGTATTGGTCATAAGTCTTTCGATCTTCGGGTCTCGTGCTCCGAGGACTTCAACCCACACTCCTGGCATGCTCCCTGACACGTTTTCAGGAGGTATAGGTCGGGAAGCGAGCTCGTTGGAGGGAGAACTGTGGTGCGACCCAAAACGGTCCAAAAGATGGCCGAAGCTTCCAACGAGTGGCGAACGCTCGTCCGGTGTCAGAAACCACTGGAAATGCACTTGCAGCGAAGGAAACGGGATGAGCTCGAGGACTTCCGGTGCTCGTCCCAAGAAAACGCGAGCGGGAATGCCCCGGACTCATTTTTCTCGTCCTGGGGTAAAAAGCGCTCCCCCGACGGTTTCTTCCCTTTGCTCCGTATTGGTCATAAGTCTTTCGATCTTCGGGTCTCGTGCTCCGAGGACTTCAACCCACACTCCTGGCATGCTCCATGACACGTTTTCCGGAGGTATAGGTCGGGAAGCGAGCTCGTTGGAGGGAGAACTGTGGTGCAACCCAAAACGGTCCAAAAGATGGCCGAAGCTTCCAACGAGTGACGAACGCTCGTCCGGTGTCAGAAACCACTGGAAATGCACTTGCAGCGAAGGAAACGGGCTGAGCTCGAGGACTTCCGGTGCTCGTCCCAAGAAAACGCAAGCGGGAATGCCCCGGACTCAGTTTTCTCGTCCTGCGGTAAAAAGCGGTCCCCCGACGGTTTCTTCCCTTTACTACGTATTGGTCATAAGTCTTTCGATCTTCGGGTCTCGTGCTCTGAGGACTTCAACCCACACTCCTGGCATGCTCCCCGACACGTTTTCCGGAGGTATAGGTCGGGAAGCGAGCTTGTTGGAGGGAGAACTGTGGTGCGACCCAAAACGGTCCAAAAGATGGTCGAAGCTTCCAACGAGTGGCGAACGGTCGTCCGGTGTCAGAAACCACTGGAAATGCACTTGCAGCGAAGGAAACGGGCTGAGCTCGAGGACTTCCGGTGCTCGTCCCAAGAAAACGCGAGCGGGAATGCCCCAGACTCAGTTTTCTCGTCCTGGGGTAAAAAGCGGTCCCCCGACGGTTTCTTCCCTTTGCTCCGTATTGGTCATAAGTCTTTCGATCTTCGGGTCTCGTGCTCCGAGGACTTCAACCCACACTCCTGGCATGCTCCCTGACACGTTTTCCGGAGATATAGGTCGGGAAGCGAGCTCGTTGGAGGGAGAACTGTGGTGCGACCCAAAACGGTTCAAAAGATGGCCGAAGCTTCCAACGAGTGGCGAACGCTCGTCCGGTGTCAGAAACCACTGGAAATGCACTTGCAGCGAAGGAAACGGGCTGAGCTCGAGGACTTCCGGTGCTCGTCCCAAGAAAACGCGAGCGGGAATGCCCCGGACTCAGTTTTCTCGTCCTGGGGTAAAAACCGGTCCCCCGACGGTTTCTTCCCTTTGCTCCGTATTGGTCATAAGTCTTTCGATCTTCGGGTCTCGTGCTCCGAGGACTTCAACCCACACTCCTGGCATGCTCCCTGACACGTTTTCCGGAGGTATAGGTCGGGAAGCGAGCTCGTTGGAGGGAGAACTGTGGTGCGACCCAAAACGGTCCAAAAGATGGCCGAAGCTTCCAACGAGTGGCGAACGCTCGTCCGGTGTCAGAAACCACTGGAAATGCACTTGCAGCGAAGGAAACGGGCTGAGCTCGAGGACTTCCGGTGCTCGTCCCAAGAAAACGCGAGCGGGAATGCCCCGGACTCAGTTTTCTCGTCCTGGGGTAAAAAGCGTTCCCCCGGCGGTTTCTTCCCTTTGCTCCGTATTGGTCATAAGTCTTTCGATCTTCGGGTCTCGTGCTCCGAGGACTTGAACCCACACTCTTGGCATGCTCCCTGACACGTTTTCCGGAGGTATAGGTCGGGAAGCGAGCTCGTTGGAGGGAGAACTGTGGTGCGACCCAAAACGGTCCAAAAGATGGCCGAAGCTTCCAACGAGTGGCGAACGCTCGTCCGGTGTCAGAAACCACTGGAAATGCACTTGCAGCGAAGGAAACGGGCTGAGCTCGAGGACTTCCGGTGCTCGTCCCAAGAAAACGCGAGCGGGAATGCCCCGGACTCAGTTTTCTCGTCCTGGGGTAAAAAGCGGTCCCCCGACGGTTTCTTCCCTTTGCTCCGTATTGGTCATAAGTCTTTCGATCTTCGGGTCTCGTGCTCCGAGGACTTCAACCCACACTCCTGGCATGCTCCCCGACACGTTTTCCGGAGGTATAGGTCGGGAAGCGAGCTCGTTGGAGGGAGAACTGTGGTGCGACCCAAAACGGTCCAAAAGATTGCCGAAGCTTCCAACGAGTGGCGAACGCTCGTCCGGTGTCAGAAACCACTGGAAATGCACTTGCAGCGAAGGAAACGGGCTGAGCTCGAGGACTTCCGGTGCTCGTCCCAAGAAAACGTGAGCGGGAATGCCCCGGACTCAGTTTTCTCGTCCTGGGGTAAAAAGCGGTCCCCCGACGGTTTCTTCCCTTTGCTCCGTATTGGTCATAAGTCTTTCGATCTTCGGGTCTCGTGCTCCGAGGACTTCAACCCACACTCCTGGCATGCTCCCGGACACGTTTTCCCGAGGTATAGGTCGGGAAGCGAGCTCGTTGGAGGGAGAACTGTGGTGCGACCCAAAACGGTCCAAATGATGGCCGAAGCTTCCAACGAGTGGCGAACGCTCGTCCGGTGTCAGAAACCACTGGAAATGCACTTGCAGCGAAGGAAACGGGCTGAGCTCGAGGACTTCCGGTGCTCGTCCCAAGAAAACGCGAGCGGGAATGCCCCGGACTCAGTTTTCTCGTCCTGGGGTAAAAACCGGTCCCCCGACGGTTTCTTCCCTTTGCTCCGTATTGGTCATAAGTCTTTCGATCTTCGGGTCTCGTGCTCCGAGGACTTCAACCCACACTCCTGACATGCTCCCTGACATGTTTTCCGGAGGTATAGGTCGGGAAGCGAGCTCGCTGGAGGGAGAACTGTGGTGCGACCCAAAACGGTCCAAAAGATTGCCGAAGCTTCCAACGAGTGGCGAACGCTCGTCCGGTGTCAGAAACCACTGGAAATGCACTTGCAGCGAAGGAAACGGGCTGAGCTCGAGGACTTCCGGTGCTCGTCCCAAGAAAACGCGAGCGGGAATGCCCCGGACTCAGTTTTCTCGTCCTGGGGTAAAAAGCGGTCCCCCGACGGTTTCTTCTCTTTGCTCCGTATTGGTCATCAGTCTTTCGATCTTCGGGTCTCGTGCTCCGAGGACTTCAACCCACCCTCCTGGCATGCTCCCCGACACGTTTTCCGGAGGTATAGGTCGGGAAGCGAGCTCGTTGGAGGGAGAACTGTGGTGCGACCCAAAACGGTCCAAAAGATGGCCGAAGCTTCCAACGAGTGGCGAACGCTCGTCCGGTGTCAGAAACCACTGGAAATGCACTTGCAGCGAAGGAAACGGGCTGAGCTCGAGGACTTCCGGTGCTCGTCCCAAGAAAACGCGAGCGGGAATGCCCCGGACTCAGTTTTCTCGTCCTGGGGTAAAAAGCGGTCCCCCGACGGTTTCTTCCCTTTGCTCCGTATTGGTCATAAGTCTTTCGATCTTCGGGTCTCGTGCTCCGAGGACTTCAACCCACACTCCGTGCATGCTCCCTGACACGTTTTCCAGAGGTATAGGTCGGGAAGCGAGCTCGTTGGAGGGAGAACTGTGGTGCGACCCAAAACGGTCCAAAAGATGGCCGAAGCTTCCAACGAGTGGCGAACGCTCGTCCGGTGTCAAAAACCACTGGAAATGCACTTGCAGCGAAGGAAACGGGCTGAGCTCGAGGACTTCCGGTGCTCGTCCCAAGAAAATGCGAGCGGGAATGCCCCGGACTCAGTTTTCTCGTCCTGGGGTAAAAAGCGGTCCCCCGACGGTTTCTTCCCTTTGCTCCGTATTGGTCATAAGTCTTTCGATCTTCGGGTCTCGTGCTCCGAGGACTTCAACCCACACTCCTGGCATGCTCCCTGACACGTTTTCCGGAGGTATAGGTCGGGAAGCGAGCTCGTTGGAGGGAGAACTGTGGTGCGACCCAAAACGGTCCAGAAGATGGCCGAAGCTTCCAACGAGTGGCGAACGCTCGTCCGGTGTCAGAAACCACTGGAAATGCACTTGCAGCGAAGGAAACGGGCTGAGCTCGAGGACTTCCGGTGCTCGTCCCAAGAAAACGCGAGCGGGAATGCCCCGGACTCAGTTTTCTCGTCCTGGGGTAAAAAGCGGTCCCCCGACGGTTTCTTCCCTTTGCTCCGTATTGGTCATAAGTCTTTCGATCTTCGGGTCTCGTGCTCCGAGGACTTCAACCCACACTCCTGGCATGCTCCCTGACACGTTTTCAGGAGGTATAGGTCGGGAAGCGAGCTCGTTGGAGGGAGAACTGTGGTTTGACCCAAAACGGTCCAAAAGATGGCCGAAGCTTCCAACGAGTGGCGAACGCTCGTCCGGTGTCAGAAACCACTGGAAATGCACTTGCAGCGAAGGAAACGGGCTGAGCTCGAGGACTTCCGGTGCTCGTCCCAAGAAAACGCGAGCGGGAATGCCCCGGACTCAGTTTTCTCGTCCTGGGGTAACAAGCGGTCCCCCGACGGTTTCTTCCCTTTGCTCCGTATTGGTCATAAGTCTTTCGATCTTCGGGTCTCGTGCTCCGAGGACTTCAACCCACACTCGTGGCATGCTCCCTGACACGTTTTCCGGAGGTATAGGTCGGGAAGCGAGCTCGTTGGAGGGAGAACTGTGGTGCGACCCAAAACGGTCCAAAAGATGGCCGAAGCTTCCAACGAGTGGCGAACGCTCGTCCGGTGTCAGAAACCACTGGAAATGCACTTGCAGCGAAGGAAACGGGCTGAGCTCGAGGACTTCCGGTGCTCGTCCCAAAAAAAACGCGAGCGGGAATGCCCCGGACTCAGTTTTCTCGTCCTAGGGTAAAAAGCGGTCCCCCGACGGTTTCTTCCCTTTGCTCCGTATTGGTCATAAGTCTTTCGATCTTCGGGTCTCCTGCTCCGAGGACTTCAACCCACACTCCTGGCATGCTCCCTGACACGTTTTTCGGAGGTATAGGTCGGGAAGCGAGCTCGTTGGAGGGAGAACTGTGGTGCGACCCAAAACGGTCCAAAAGATGGCCGAAGCTTCCAACGAGTGGCGAACGCTCGTCCGGTGTCAGAAACCACTGGTAATGCACTTGCAACGAAGGAAACGGGCTGAGCTCGAGGACTTCCGGTGCTCGTCCCAAGAAAACGCGAGCGGGAATGCCCCGGACTCAGTTTTCTCGTCCTGGGGTAAAAAGCGGTCCCCCGACGGTTTCTTCCCTTTGCTCCGTATTGGTCATAAGTCTTTCGATCTTCGGGTCTCGTGCTCCGAGGACTTCAACCCAAACTCCTGGCATGCTCCCCGACACGTTTTCCGGAGGTATAGGTCGGGAAGCGAGCTCGTTGGAGGGAGAACTGTGGTGCGACCCAAAACGGTCCAAAAGATGGCCGAAGCTTCCAACGAGTGGCGAACGCTCGTCCGGTGTCAGAAACCACTGGAAATGCACTTGCAGCGAAGGAAACGGGCTGAGCTCGAGGACTTCCGGTGCTCGTCCCAAGAAAACGCGAGCGGGAATGCCCCGGACTCAGTTTTCTCGTCCTGGGGTAAAAAGCGGTCCCCCGACGGTTTCTTCCCTTTGCTCCGTATTGGTTATAAGTCTTTCGATCTTCGGGTCTCGTGCTCCGAGGACCTCAACCCACACTCCTGGCATGCTCCCCGACACGTTTTCCGGAGGTATAGGTCGGGAAGCGAGCTCGTTGGAGGGAGAACTGTGGTGCGACCCAAAACGGTCCAAAAGATGGCCGAAGCTTCCAACGAGTGGCGAACGCTCGTCCGGTGTCAGAAACCACTGAAAATGCACTTGCAGCGAAGGAAACGGGCTGAGCTCGAGGACTTCCGGTGCTCGTCCCAAGAAAACGCGAGCGGGAATGCCCCGGACTCAGTTTTCTCGTCCTGGGGTAAAAAGTGGTCCCCCGACGGTTTCTTCCCTTTGCTCCGTATTGGTCATAAGTCTTTCGATCTTCGGGTCTCGTGCTCCGAGGACTTCAACCCACACTCCTGGCATGCTCCCTGACACGTTTTCAGGAGGTATAGGTCGGGAAGCGAGCCCGTTGGAGGGAGAACTGTGGTGCGACCCAAAACGGTCCAAAAGATGGCCGAAGCTTCCAACGAGTGGCGAACGCTCGTCCGGTGTCAGAAACCACTGGAAATGCACTTGCAGCGAAGGAAACGGGCTGAGCTCGAGGACTTCCGGTGCTCGTCCCAAGAAAACGCGAGCGGGAATGTCCCGGACTCAGTTTTCTCGTCCTGGGGTAAAAAGCGGTCCCCCGACGGTTTCTTCCCTTTGCTCCGTATTGGTCATAAGTCTTTCGATCTTCGGGTCTCGTGCTCCGAGGACTTCAACCCACACTCCTGGCATGCTCCCCGACACGTTTTCCGGAGGTATAGGTCGGGAAGCGAGCTCGTTGGAGGGAGAACTGTGGTGCGACCCAAAACAGTCCAAAAGATGGTCGAAGCTTCCAACGAGTGGCGAACGCTCGTCCGGTGTCAGAAACCACTGGAAATGCACTTGCAGCGAAGGAAACGGGCTGAGCTCGAGGACTTCCGGTGCACGTGGCAAGAAAACGCGAGCGGGAATGCCCCGGACTCAGTTTTCTCGTCCTAGGGTAAAAAGCGGTCCCCCGACGGTTTCTTCCCTTTGCTCCGTATTGGTCATAAGTCTTTCGATCTTCGGGTCTCGTGCTCCGAGGACTTCAACCCACACTCCTGGCATGCTCCCTGACACGTTTTCCGGAGGTATAGGTCGGGAAGCGAGCTCGTTGGAGGGAGAACTGTGGTGCGACCCAAAACGGTCCAAAAGATGGCCGAAGCTTCCAACGAGTGGCGAACGCTCGTCCGGTGTTAGAAACCACTGGAAATGCACTTGCAGCGAAGGAAACGGGCTGAGCTCGAGGACTTCCGGTGCTCGTCCCAAGAAAACGCGAGCGGGAATGCCCCGGACTCAGTTTTCTCGTCCTGGGGTAAAAAGCGGTCCCCCGACGGTTTCTTCCCTTTGCTCCGTATTGGTCATAAGTCTTTCGATCTTCGGGTCTCGTGCTCCGAGGACTTCAACCCACACTCCTGGCATGCTCCCCGACACGTTTTCCAGAGGTATAGGTCGGGAAGCGAGCTCGTTGGAGGGAGAACTGTGGTGCGACCCAAAACGGTCCAAAAGATGGCCGAAGCTTCCAACGAGTGGCGAACGCTCGTCCGGTGTCAGAAACCACTGGAAATGCACTTGCAGCGAAGGAAACGGGCTGAGCTCGAGGACTTCCGGTGCTCGTCCCAAGAAAACGCGAGCGGGAATGCCCCGGACGCAGTTTTCTCGTCCTGGGGTAAAAAGCGGTCCCCCGACGGTTTCTTCCCTTTGCTCCGTATTGGTCATAAGTCTTTCGATCTTCGGGTCTCGTGCTCCGAGGACTTCAACCCACACTCCTGGCATGCTCCCTGACACGTTTTCAGGAGGTATAGGTCGGGAAGCGAGCTCGTTGGAGGGAGAACTGTGGTGCGACCCAAAACGGTCCAAAAGATGGCCGAAGCTTCCAACGAGTGGCGAACGCTCGTCCGGTGTCAGAAACCACTGGAAATGCACTTGCAGCGAAGGAAACGGGCTGAGCTCGAGGACTTCCGGTGCTCGTCCCAAGAAAACGCGAGCGGGAATGCCCCGGACTCAGTTTTCTCGTCCTGGGGTAAAAAGCGGTCCCCCGACGGTTTCTTCCCTTTGCTCCGTATTGGTCATAAGTCTTTCGATCTTCGGGTCTCGTGCTCCGAGGACTTCAACCCACACTCCTGGCATGCTCCCTGACACGTTTTCCGGAGGTATAGGTCGGGAAGCGAGCTCGTTGGAGGGAGAACTGTGGTGCGACCCAAAACGGTCGAAAAGATGGCCGAAGCTTCCAACGAGTGGCGAACGCTCGTCCGGTGTCAGAAACCACTGGAAATGCACTTGCAGCGAAGGAAACGGGATGAGCTCGAGGACTTCCGGTGCTCGTGGCAAGAAAACGCGAGCGGGAATGCCCCGGACTCCGTTTTCTCGTCCTGGGGTAAAAAGCGGTCCCCCGACGGTTTCTTCCCTTTGCTCCGTATTGGTCATAAGTCTTTCGATCTTCGGGTCTCGTGCTCCGAGGACTTCAACCCACACTCCTGGCATGCTCCCTGACACGTTTTTCGGAGGTATAGGTCGGGAAGCGAGCTCGTTGGAGGGAGAACTGTGGTGCGACCCAAAACGGTCCAAAAGATGGCCGAAGCTTCCAACGAGTGGCGAACGCTCGTCCGGTGTCAGAAACCACTTGAAATGCACTTGCAGCGAAGGAAACGGGCTGAGCTCGAGGACTTCCGGTGCTCGTCCCAAGAAAACGCGAGCGGGAATGCCCCGGACTCAGTTTTCTCGTCCTGGGGTAAAAAGCGGTCCCCCGACGGTTTCTTCCCTTTGCTCCGTATTGGTCATAAGTCTTTCGATCTTCGGGTCTCGTGCTCCGAGGACTTCAACCCACACTCCTGGCATGCTCCCTGACACGTTTTTCGGAGGTATAGGTCGGGAAGCGAGCTCGTTGGAGGGAGAACTGTGGTGCGACCCAAAACGGTCCAAAAGATGGCCGAAGCTTCCAACGAGTGGCGAACGCTCGTCCGGTGTCAGAAACCACTGGAAATGCACTTGCAGCGAAGGAAACGGGCTGAGCTCGAGGACTTCCGGTGCTCGTCCCAAGAAAACGCGAGCGGGAATGCCCCGGACTCAGTTTTCTCGTCCTGGGGTAAAAACCGGTCCCCCGACGGTTTCTTCCCCTTGCTCCGTATTGGTCATAAGTCTTTCGATCTTCGGGTCTCGTGCTTCGAGGACTTCAACCCACACTCCTGGCATGCTCCCCGACACGTTTTCCGGAGGTATAGGTCGGGAAGCGAGCTCGTTGGAGGGAGAACTGTGGTGCGACCCAAAACTGTCCAAAAGATGGCCGAAGCTTCCAACGAGTGGCGAACGCTCGTCCGGTGTCAGAAACCACTGGAAATGCACTTGCAGCGAAGGAAACGGGCTGAGCTCGAGGACTTCCGGTGCTCGTCCCAAGAAAACGCGAGCGGGAATGCCCCGGACTCAGTTTTCTCGTCCTGGGGTAAAAAGCGGTCCCCCGACGGTTTCTTCACTTTGCTCCGTATTGGTCATAAGTCTTTCGATCTTCGGGTCTCGTGCTCCGAGGACTTCAACCCAAACTCCTGGCATGCTCCCCGACACGTTTTCCGGAGGTATAGGTCGGGAAGCGAGCTCGTTGGAGGGAGAACTGTGGTGCGACCGAAAACGGTCCAAAAGATGGCCGAAGCTTCCAACGAGTGGCGAACGCTCGTCCGGTGTCAGAAACCACTGGAAATGCACTTGCAGCGAAGGAAACGGGCTGAGCTCGAGGACTTCCAGTGCTCGTCCCAAGAAAACGCGAGCGGGAATGCCCCGGACTCAGTTTTCTCGTCCTGGGGTAAAAAGCGGTCCCCCGACGGTTTCTTCCCTTTGCTCCGTATTGGTCATAAGTCTTTCGATCTTCGGGTCTCGTGCTCCGAGGACTTCAACCCACACTCCTGGCATGCTTCCTGACACGTTTTCCGGAGGTATAGGTCGGGAAGCGAGCTCGTTGGAGGGAGAACTGTGGTGCGACCCAAAACGGTCCAAAAGATGGCCGAAGCTTCCAACGAGTGGCCAACGCTCGTCCGGTGTCAGAAACCACTGGAAATGCACTTGCAGCGAAGGAAACGGGCTGAGCTCGAGGACTTCCGGTGCTCGTCCCAAGAAAACGCGAGCGGGAATGCCCCGGACTCAGTTTTCTCGTCCTGGGGTAAAAAGCGGTCCCCCGACGGTTTCTTCCCTTTGCTCCGTATTGGTCATAAGTCTTTCGATCTTCGGGTCTCGTGCTCCGAGGACTTCAACCCACACTCCTGGCATGCTCCCTGACACGTTTTTCGGAGGTATAGGTCGGGAAGCGAGCTCGTTGGAGGGAGAACTGTGGTGCGACCCAAAACGGTCCAAAAGATGGCCGAAGCTTCCAACGAGTGGCGAACGCTCGTCCGGTGTCAGAAACCACTTGAAATGCACTTGCAGCGAAGGAAACGGGCTGAGCTCGAGGACTTCCGGTGCTCGTCCCAAGAAAACGCGAGCGGGAATGCCCCGGACTCAGTTTTCTCGTCCTGGGGTAAAAAGCGGTCCCCCGACGGTTTCTTCCCTTTGCTCCGTATTGGTCATAAGTCTTTCGATCTTCGGGTCTCGTGCTCCGAGGACTTCAACCCACACTCCTGGCATGCTCCCTGACACGTTTTCCGGAGGTATAGGTCGGGAAGCGAGCTCGTTGGAGGGGGAACTGTGGTGCGACTCAAAACGGTCCAAAAGATGGCCGAAGCTTCCAACGAGTGGCGAACGCTCGTCCGGTGTCAGAAACCACTGGAAATGCACTTGCAGCGAAGGAAACGGGCTGAGCTCGAGGACTTCCGGTGCTCGTCCCAAGAAAACGCGAGCGGGAATGCCCCGGACTCAGTTTTCTCGTCCTGGGGTAAAAAGCGGTCCCCCGACGGTTTCTTCCCTTTGCTCCGTATTGGTCATAAGTCTTTCGATCTTCGGGTCTCGTGCTCCAAGGACTTCAACCCACACTCCTGGCATGCTCCCTGACACGTTTTCCGGAGGTATAGGTCGGGAAGCGAGCTCGTTGGAGGGAGAACTGTGGTGCGACCCAAAACGGTCCAAAAGATGGCCGAAGCTTCCAACGAGTGGCGAACGCTCGTCCGGTGTCAGAAACCACTGGAAATGCACTTGCAGCGAAGGAAACGGGCTGAGCTCGAGGACTTCCGGTGCTCGTCCCAAGAAAACGCGAGCGGGAATGCCCCGGACTCAGTTTTCTCGTCCTGGGGTAAAAAGCGGTCCCCCGACGGTTTCTTCCCTTTGCTCCGTATTGGTCATAAGTCTTTCGATCTTCGGGTCTCGTGCTCCGAGGACTTCAACCCACACTCCTGGCATGCTCCCTGACACGTTTTCCGGAGGTATAGGTCGGGAAGCGAGCTCGTTGGAGGGAGAACTGTGGTGCGACCCAAAACGGTCCAAAAGATGGCCGAAGCTTCCAACGAGTGGCGAACGCTCGTCCGGTGTCAGAAACCACTGGAAATGCACTTGCAGCGAAGGAAACGGGCTGAGCTCGAGGACTTCCGGTGCTCGTCCCAAGAAAACGCGAGCGGGAATGCCCCGGACTCAGTTTTCTCGTCCTGGGGTAAAAAGCGGTCCCCCGACGGTTTCTTCCCTTTGCTCCGTATTGGTCATAAGTCTTTCGATCTTCGGGTCTCGTGCTCCGAGGACTTCAACCCACACTCCTGGCATGCTCCCTGACACGTTTTGCGGAGGTATAGGTCGGGAAGCGAGCTCGTTGGAGGGAGAACTGTGGTGCGACCCAAAACGGTCCAAAAGATGGCCGAAGCTTCCAACGAGTGGCGAACGCTCGTCCGGTGTCAGAAACCACTGGAAATGCACTTGCAGCGAAGGAAACGGGCTGAGCTCGAGGACTTCCGGTGCTCGTCCCAAGAAAACGCGAGCGGGAATGCCCCGGACTCAGTTTTCTCGTCCTGGGGTAAAAAGCGGTCCCCCGACGGTTTCTTCCCTTTGCTCCGTATTGGTCATAAGTCTTTCGATCTTCGGGTCTCGTGCTCCGAGGACTTCAACCCACACTCCTGGCATGCTCCCTGACACGTTTTCCGGAGGTATAGGTCGGGAAGCGAGCTCGTTGGAGGGAGAACTGTGGTGCGACCCAAAACGGTCCAAAAGATGGCCGAAGCTTCCAACGAGTGGCGAACGCTCGTCCGGTGTCAGAAACCACTGGAAATGCACTTGCAGCGAAGGAAACGGGCTGAGCTCGAGGACTTCCGGTGCTCGTCCCAAGAAAACGCGAGCGGGAATGCCCCGGACTCAGTTTTCTCGTCCTGGTGTAAAAAGCGGTCCCCCGACGGTTTCTTCCCTTTGCTCCGTATTGGTCATAAGTCTTTCGATCTTCGGGTCTCGTGCTCCGAGGACTTCAACCCACACTCCTGGCATGCTCCCTGACACGTTTTCCGGAGGTATAGGTCGGGAAGCGAGCTCGTTGGAGGGAGAACTGTGGTGCGACCCAAAACGGTCCAAAAGATGGCCGAAGCTTCCAACGAGTGGCGAACGCTCGTCCGGTGTCAGAAACCACTGGAAATGCACTTGCAGCGAAGGAAACGGGCTGAGCTCGAGGACTTCCGGTGCTCGTCCCAAGAAAACGCGAGCGGGAATGCCCCGGACTCAGTTTTCTCGTCCTGGGGTAAAAAGCGGTCCCCCGACGGTTTCTTCCCTTTGCTCCGTATTGGTCATAAGTCTTTCGATGTTCGGGTCTCGTGCTCCGAGGACTTCAACCCACACTCCTGGCATGCTCCCTGACACGTTTTCCGGAGGTATAGGTCGGGAAGCGAGCTCGTTGGAGGGAGAACTGTGGTGCGACCCAAAACGGTCCAAAAGATGGCCGAAGCTTCCAACGAGTGGCGAACGCTCGTCCGGTGTCAGAAACCACTGGAAATGCACTTGCAGCGAAGGAAACGGGCTGAGCTCGAGGACTTCCGGTGCTCGTCGCAAGAAAACGCGAGCGGGAATGCCCCGGACTCAGTTTTCTCGTCCTGGGGTAAAAAGCGGTCCCCCGACGGTTTCTTCCCTTTGCTCCGTATTGGTCATAAGTCTTTCGATCTTCGGGTCTCGTGCTCCGAGGACTTCAACCCACACTCCTGGCATGCTCCCTGACACGTTTTCCGGAGGTATAGGTCGGGAAGCGAGCTCGTTGGAGGGAGAACTGTGGTGCGACCCAAAACGGTCCAAAAGATGGCCGAAGCTTCCAACGAGTGGCGAACGCTCGTCCGGTGTCAGAAACCACTGGAAATGCACTTGCAGCGAAGGAAACGGGCTGAGCTCGAGGACTTCCGGTGCTCGTCCCAAGAAAACGCGAGCGGGAATGCCCCGGACTCAGTTTTCTCGTCCTGGGGTAAAAAGCGGTCCCCCGACGGTTTCTTCCCTTTGCTCCGTATTGGTCATAAGTCTTTCGATCTTCGGGTCTCGTGCTCCGAGGACTTCAACCCACACTCCTGGCATGCTCCCTGACACGTTTTGCGGAGGTATAGGTCGGGAAGCGAGCTCGTTGGAGGGAGAACTGTGGTGCGACCCAAAACGATCCAAAAGATGGCCGAAGCTTCCAACGAGTGGCGAACGCTCGTCCGGTGTCAGAAACCACTGGAAATGCACTTGCAGCGAAGGAAACGGGCTGAGCTCGAGGACTTCCGGTGCTCGTCCCAAGAAAACGCGAGCGGGAATGCCCCGGACTCAGTTTTCTCGTCCTGGGGTAAAAAGCGGTCCCCCGACGGTTTCTTCCCTTTGCTCCGTATTGGTCATAAGTCTTTCGATCTTCGGGTCTCGTGCTCCGAGGACTTCAACCCACACTCCTGGCATGCTCCCTGACACGTTTTCCGGAGGTATAGGTCGGGAAGCGAGCTCGTTGGAGGGAGAACTGTGGTGCGACCCAAAACGGTCCAAAAGATGGCCGAAGCTTCCAACGAGTGGCGAACGCTCGTCCGGTGTCAGAAACCACTGGAAATGCACTTGCAGCGAAGGAAACGGGCTGAGCTCGAGGACTTCCGGTGCTCGTCCCAAGAAAACGCGAGCGGGAATGCCCCGGACTCAGTTTTCTCGTCCTGGGGTAAAAAGCGGTCCCCCGACGGTTTCTTCCCTTTGCTCCGTATTGGTCATAAGTCTTTCGATCTTCGGGTCTCGTGCTCCGAGGACTTCAACCCACACTCCTGGCATGCTCCCTGACACGTTTTCCGGAGGTATAGGTCGGGAAGCGAGCTCGTTGGAGGGAGAACTGTGGTGCGACCCAAAACGGTCCAAAAGATGGCCGAAGCTTCCAACGAGTGGCGAACGCTCGTCCGGTGTCAGAAACCACTGGAAATGCACTTGCAGCGAAGGAAACGGGCTGAGCTCGAGGACTTCCGGTGCTCGTCCCAAGAAAACGCGAGCGGGAATGCCCCGGACTCAGTTTTCTCGTCCTGGGGTAAAAAGCGGTCCCCCGACGGTTTCTTCCCTTTGCTCCGTATTGGTCATAAGTCTTTCGATGTTCGGGTCTCGTGCTCCGAGGACTTCAACCCACACTCCTGGCATGCTCCCTGACACGTTTTCCGGAGGTATAGGTCGGGAAGCGAGCTCGTTGGAGGGAGAACTGTGGTGCGACCCAAAACGGTCCAAAAGATGGCCGAAGCTTCCAACGAGTGGCGAACGCTCGTCCGGTGTCAGAAACCACTGGAAATGCACTTGCAGCGAAGGAAACGGGCTGAGCTCGAGGACTTCCGGTGCTCGTCCCAAGAAAACGCGAGCGGGAATGCCCCGGACTCAGTTTTCTCGTCCTGGGGTAAAAAGCGGTCCCCCGACGGTTTCTTCCCTTTGCTCCGTATTGGTCATAAGTCTTTCGATGTTCGGGTCTCGTGCTCCGAGGACTTCAACCCACACTCCTGGCATGCTCCCTGACACGTTTTCCGGAGGTATAGGTCGGGAAGCGAGCTCGTTGGAGGGAGAACTGTGGTGCGACCCAAAACGGTCCAAAAGATGGCCGAAGCTTCCAACGAGTGGCGAACGCTCGTCCGGTGTCAGAAACCACTGGAAATGCACTTGCAGCGAAGGAAACGGGCTGAGCTCGAGGACTTCCGGTGCTCGTCCCAAGAAAACGCGAGCGGGAATGCCCCGGACTCAGTTTTCTCGTCCTGGGGTAAAAAGCGGTCCCCCGACGGTTTCTTCCCTTTGCTCCGTATTGGTCATAAGTCTTTCGATCTTCGGGTCTCGTGCTCCGAGGACTTCAACCCACACTCCTGGCATGCTCCCTGACACGTTTTCCGGAGGTATAGGTCGGGAAGCGAGCTCGTTGGAGGGAGAACTGTGGTGCGACCCAAAACGGTCCAAAAGATGGCCGAAGCTTCCAACGAGTGGCGAACGCTCGTCCGGTGTCAGAAACCACTGGAAATGCACTTGCAGCGAAGGAAACGGGCTGAGCTCGAGGACTTCCGGTGCTCGTCCCAAGAAAACGCGAGCGGGAATGCCCCGGACTCAGTTTTCTCGTCCTGGGGTAAAAAGCGGTCCCCCGACGGTTTCTTCCCTTTGCTCCGTATTGGTCATAAGTCTTTCGATCTTCGGGTCTCGTGCTCCGAGGACTTCAACCCACACTCCTGGCATGCTCCCTGACACGTTTTCCGGAGGTATAGGTCGGGAAGCGAGCTCGTTGGAGGGAGAACTGTGGTGCGACCCAAAACGGTCCAAAAGATGGCCGAAGCTTCCAACGAGTGGCGAACGCTCGTCCGGTGTCAGAAACCACTGGAAATGCACTTGCAGCGAAGGAAACGGGCTGAGCTCGAGGACTTCCGGTGCTCGTCCCAAGAAAACGCGAGCGGGAATGCCCCGGACTCAGTTTTCTCGTCCTGGGGTAAAAAGCGGTCCCCCGACGGTTTCTTCCCTTTGCTCCGTATTGGTCATAAGTCTTTCGATCTTCGGGTCTCGTGCTCCGAGGACTTCAACCCACACTCCTGGCATGCTCCCTGACACGTTTTCTGGAGGTATAGGTCGGGAAGCGAGCTCGTTGGAGGGAGAACTGTGGTGCGACCCAAAACGGTCCAAAAGATGGCCGAAGCTTCCAACGAGTGGCGAACGCTCGTCCGGTGTCAGAAACCACTGGAAATGCACTTGCAGCGAAGGAAACGGGCTGAGCTCGAGGACTTCCGGTGCTCGTCCCAAGAAAACGCGAGCGGGAATGCCCCGGACTCAGTTTTCTCGTCCTGGGGTAAAAAGCGGTCCCCCGACGGTTTCTTCCCTTTGCTCCGTATTGGTCATAAGTCTTTCGATCTTCGGGTCTCGTGCTCCGAGGACTTCAACCCACACTCCTGGCATGCTCCCTGACACGTTTTCCGGAGGTATAGGTCGGGAAGCGAGCTCGTTGGAGGGAGAACTGTGGTGCGACCCAAAACGGTCCAAAAGATGGCCGAAGCTTCCAACGAGTGGCGAACGCTCGTCCGGTGTCAGAAACCACTGGAAATGCACTTGCAGCGAAGGAAACGGGCTGAGCTCGAGGACTTCCGGTGCTCGTCCCATGAAAACGCGAGCGGGAATGCCCCGGACTCAGTTTTCTCGTCCTGGGGTAAAAAGCGGTCCCCCGACGGTTTCTTCCCTTTGCTCCGTATTGGTCATAAGTCTTTCGATCTTCGGGTCTCGTGCTCCGAGGACTTCAACCCACACTCCTGGCATGCTCCCTGACACGTTTTCCGGAGGTATAGGTCGGGAAGCGAGCTCGTTGGAGGGAGAACTGTGGTGCGACCCAAAACGGTCCAAAAGATGGCCGAAGCTTCCAACGAGTGGCGAACGCTCGTCCGGTGTCAGAAACCACTGGAAATGCACTTGCAGCGAAGGAAACGGGCTGAGCTCGAGGACTTCCGGTGCTCGTCCCAAGAAAACGCGAGCGGGAATGCCCCGGACTCAGTTTTCTCGTCCTGGGGTAAAAAGCGGTCCCCCGACGGTTTCTTCCCTTTGCTCCGTATTGGTCATAAGTCTTTCGATCTTCGGGTCTCGTGCTCCGAGGACTTCAACCCACACTCCTGGCATGCTCCCTGACACGTTTTCCGGAGGTATAGGTCGGGAAGCGAGCTCGTTGGAGGGAGAACTGTGGTGCGACCCAAAACGGTCCAAAAGATGGCCGAAGCTTCCAACGAGTGGCGAACGCTCGTCCGGTGTCAGAAACCACTGGAAATGCACTTGCAGCGAAGGAAACGGGCTGAGCTCGAGGACTTCCGGTGCTCGTCCCAAGAAAACGCGAGCGGGAATGCCCCGGACTCAGTTTTCTCGTCCTGGGGTAAAAAGCGGTCCCCCGACGGTTTCTTCCCTTTGCTCCGTATTGGTCATAAGTCTTTCGATCTTCGGGTCTCGTGCTCCGAGGACTTCAACCCACACTCCTGGCATGCTCCCTGACACGTTTTCCGGAGGTATAGGTCGGGAAGCGAGCTCGTTGGAGGGAGAACTGTGGTGCGACCCAAAACGGTCCAAAAGATGGCCGAAGCTTCCAACGAGTGGCGAACGCTCGTCCGGTGTCAGAAACCACTGGAAATGCACTTGCAGCGAAGGAAACGGGCTGAGCTCGAGGACTTCCGGTGCTCGTCCCAAGAAAACGCGAGCGGGAATGCCCCGGACTCAGTTTTCTCGTCCTGGGGTAAAAAGCGGTCCCCCGACGGTTTCTTCCCTTTGCTCCGTATTGGTCATAAGTCTTTCGATCTTCGGGTCTCGTGCTCCGAGGACTTCAACCCACACTCCTGGCATGCTCCCTGACACGTTTTCCGGAGGTATAGGTCGGGAAGCGAGCTCGTTGGAGGGAGAACTGTGGTGCGACCCAAAACGGTCCAAAAGATGGCCGAAGCTTCCAACGAGTGGCGAACGCTCGTCCGGTGTCAGAAACCACTGGAAATGCACTTGCAGCGAAGGAAACGGGCTGAGCTCGAGGACTTCCGGTGCTCGTCCCAAGAAAACGCGAGCGGGAATGCCCCGGACTCAGTTTTCTCGTCCTGGGGTAAAAAGCGGTCCCCCGACGGTTTCTTCCCTTTGCTCCGTATTGGTCATAAGTCTTTCGATCTTCGGGTCTCGTGCTCCGAGGACTTCAACCCACACTCCTGGCATGCTCCCTGACACGTTTTCCGGAGGTATAGGTCGGGAAGCGAGCTCGTTGGAGGGAGAACTGTGGTGCGACCCAAAACGGTCCAAAAGATGGCCGAAGCTTCCAACGAGTGGCGAACGCTCGTCCGGTGTCAGAAACCACTGGAAATGCACTTGCAGCGAAGGAAACGGGCTGAGCTCGAGGACTTCCGGTGCTCGTCCCAAGAAAACGCGAGCGGGAATGCCCCGGACTCAGTTTTCTCGTCCTGGGGTAAAAAGCGGTCCCCCGACGGTTTCTTCCCTTTGCTCCGTATTGGTCATAAGTCTTTCGATCTTCGGGTCTCGTGCTCCGAGGACTTCAACCCACACTCCTGGCATGCTCCCTGACACGTTTTCCGGAGGTATAGGTCGGGAAGCGAGCTCGTTGGAGGGAGAACTGTGGTGCGACCCAAAACGGTCCAAAAGATGGCCGAAGCTTCCAACGAGTGGCGAACGCTCGTCCGGTGTCAGAAACCACTGGAAATGCACTTGCAGCGAAGGAAACGGGCTGAGCTCGAGGACTTCCGGTGCTCGTCCCAAGAAAACGCGAGCGGGAATGCCCCGGACTCAGTTTTCTCGTCCTGGGGTAAAAAGCGGTCCCCCGACGGTTTCTTCCCTTTGCTCCGTATTGGTCATAAGTCTTTCGATCTTCGGGTCTCGTGCTCCGAGGACTTCAACCCACACTCCTGGCATGCTCCCTGACACGTTTTCCGGAGGTATAGGTCGGGAAGCGAGCTCGTTGGAGGGAGAACTGTGGTGCGACCCAAAACGGTCCAAAAGATGGCCGAAGCTTCCAACGAGTGGCGAACGCTCGTCCGGTGTCAGAAACCACTGGAAATGCACTTGCAGCGAAGGAAACGGGCTGAGCTCGAGGACTTCCGGTGCTCGTCCCAAGAAAACGCGAGCGGGAATGCCCCGGACTCAGTTTTCTCGTCCTGGGGTAAAAAGCGGTCCCCCGACGGTTTCTTCCCTTTGCTCCGTATTGGTCATAAGTCTTTCGATCTTCGGGTCTCGTGCTCCGAGGACTTCAACCCACACTCCTGGCATGCTCCCTGACACGTTTTCCGGAGGTATAGGTCGGGAAGCGAGCTCGTTGGAGGGAGAACTGTGGTGCGACCCAAAACGGTCCAAAAGATGGCCGAAGCTTCCAACGAGTGGCGAACGCTCGTCCGGTGTCAGAAACCACTGGAAATGCACTTGCAGCGAAGGAAACGGGCTGAGCTCGAGGACTTCCGGTGCTCGTCCCAAGAAAACGCGAGCGGGAATGCCCCGGACTCAGTTTTCTCGTCCTGGGGTAAAAAGCGGTCCCCCGACGGTTTCTTCCCTTTGCTCCGTATTGGTCATAAGTCTTTCGATCTTCGGGTCTCGTGCTCCGAGGACTTCAACCCACACTCCTGGCATGCTCCCTGACACGTTTTCCGGAGGTATAGGTCGGGAAGCGAGCTCGTTGGAGGGAGAACTGTGGTGCGACCCAAAACGGTCCAAAAGATGGCCGAAGCTTCCAACGAGTGGCGAACGCTCGTCCGGTGTCAGAAACCACTGGAAATGCACTTGCAGCGAAGGAAACGGGCTGAGCTCGAGGACTTCCGGTGCTCGTCCCAAGAAAACGCGAGCGGGAATGCCCCGGACTCAGTTTTCTCGTCCTGGGGTAAAAAGCGGTCCCCCGACGGTTTCTTCCCTTTGCTCCGTATTGGTCATAAGTCTTTCGATCTTCGGGTCTCGTGCTCCGAGGACTTCAACCCACACTCCTGGCATGCTCCCTGACACGTTTTCCGGAGGTATAGGTCGGGAAGCGAGCTCGTTGGAGGGAGAACTGTGGTGCGACCCAAAACGGTCCAAAAGATGGCCGAAGCTTCCAACGAGTGGCGAACGCTCGTCCGGTGTCAGAAACCACTGGAAATGCACTTGCAGCGAAGGAAACGGGCTGAGCTCGAGGACTTCCGGTGCTCGTCCCAAGAAAACGCGAGCGGGAATGCCCCGGACTCAGTTTTCTCGTCCTGGGGTAAAAAGCGGTCCCCCGACGGTTTCTTCCCTTTGCTCCGTATTGGTCATAAGTCTTTCGATCTTCGGGTCTCGTGCTCCGAGGACTTCAACCCACACTCCTGGCATGCTCCCTGACACGTTTTCCGGAGGTATAGGTCGGGAAGCGAGCTCGTTGGAGGGAGAACTGTGGTGCGACCCAAAACGGTCCAAAAGATGGCCGAAGCTTCCAACGAGTGGCGAACGCTCGTCCGGTGTCAGAAACCACTGGAAATGCACTTGCAGCGAAGGAAACGGGCTGAGCTCGAGGACTTCCGGTGCTCGTCCCAAGAAAACGCGAGCGGGAATGCCCCGGACTCAGTTTTCTCGTCCTGGGGTAAAAAGCGGTCCCCCGACGGTTTCTTCCCTTTGCTCCGTATTGGTCATAAGTCTTTCGATCTTCGGGTCTCGTGCTCCGAGGACTTCAACCCACACTCCTGGCATGCTCCCTGACACGTTTTCCGGAGGTATAGGTCGGGAAGCGAGCTCGTTGGAGGGAGAACTGTGGTGCGACCCAAAACGGTCCAAAAGATGGCCGAAGCTTCCAACGAGTGGCGAACGCTCGTCCGGTGTCAGAAACCACTGGAAATGCACTTGCAGCGAAGGAAACGGGCTGAGCTCGAGGACTTCCGGTGCTCGTCCCAAGAAAACGCGAGCGGGAATGCCCCGGACTCAGTTTTCTCGTCCTGGGGTAAAAAGCGGTCCCCCGACGGTTTCTTCCCTTTGCTCCGTATTGGTCATAAGTCTTTCGATCTTCGGGTCTCGTGCTCCGAGGACTTCAACCCACACTCCTGGCATGCTCCCTGACACGTTTTCCGGAGGTATAGGTCGGGAAGCGAGCTCGTTGGAGGGAGAACTGTGGTGCGACCCAAAACGGTCCAAAAGATGGCCGAAGCTTCCAACGAGTGGCGAACGCTCGTCCGGTGTCAGAAACCACTGGAAATGCACTTGCAGCGAAGGAAACGGGCTGAGCTCGAGGACTTCCGGTGCTCGTCCCAAGAAAACGCGAGCGGGAATGCCCCGGACTCAGTTTTCTCGTCCTGGGGTAAAAAGCGGTCCCCCGACGGTTTCTTCCCTTTGCTCCGTATTGGTCATAAGTCTTTCGATCTTCGGGTCTCGTGCTCCGAGGACTTCAACCCACACTCCTGGCATGCTCCCTGACACGTTTTCCGGAGGTATAGGTCGGGAAGCGAGCTCGTTGGAGGGAGAACTGTGGTGCGACCCAAAACGGTCCAAAAGATGGCCGAAGCTTCCAACGAGTGGCGAACGCTCGTCCGGTGTCAGAAACCACTGGAAATGCACTTGCAGCGAAGGAAACGGGCTGAGCTCGAGGACTTCCGGTGCTCGTCCCAAGAAAACGCGAGCGGGAATGCCCCGGACTCAGTTTTCTCGTCCTGGGGTAAAAAGCGGTCCCCCGACGGTTTCTTCCCTTTGCTCCGTATTGGTCATAAGTCTTTCGATCTTCGGGTCTCGTGCTCCGAGGACTTCAACCCACACTCCTGGCATGCTCCCTGACACGTTTTCCGGAGGTATAGGTCGGGAAGCGAGCTCGTTGGAGGGAGAACTGTGGTGCGACCCAAAACGGTCCAAAAGATGGCCGAAGCTTCCAACGAGTGGCGAACGCTCGTCCGGTGTCAGAAACCACTGGAAATGCACTTGCAGCGAAGGAAACGGGCTGAGCTCGAGGACTTCCGGTGCTCGTCCCAAGAAAACGCGAGCGGGAATGCCCCGGACTCAGTTTTCTCGTCCTGGGGTAAAAAGCGGTCCCCCGACGGTTTCTTCCCTTTGCTCCGTATTGGTCATAAGTCTTTCGATCTTCGGGTCTCGTGCTCCGAGGACTTCAACCCACACTCCTGGCATGCTCCCTGACACGTTTTCCGGAGGTATAGGTCGGGAAGCGAGCTCGTTGGAGGGAGAACTGTGGTGCGACCCAAAACGGTCCAAAAGATGGCCGAAGCTTCCAACGAGTGGCGAACGCTCGTCCGGTGTCAGAAACCACTGGAAATGCACTTGCAGCGAAGGAAACGAGCTGAGCTCGAGGACTTCCGGTGCTCGTCCCAAGAAAACGCGAGCGGGAATGCCCCGGACTCAGTTTTCTCGTCCTGGGGTAAAAAGCGGTCCCCCGACGGTTTCTTCCCTTTGCTCCGTATTGGTCATAAGTCTTTCGATCTTCGGGTCTCGTGCTCCGAGGACTTCAACCCACACTCCTGGCATGCTCCCTGACACGTTTTCCGGAGGTATAGGTCGGGAAGCGAGCTCGTTGGAGGGAGAACTGTGGTGCGACCCAAAACGGTCCAAAAGATGGCCGAAGCTTCCAACGAGTGGCGAACGCTCGTCCGGTGTCAGAAACCACTGGAAATGCACTTGCAGCGAAGGAAACGGGCTGAGCTCGAGGACTTCCGGTGCTCGTCCCAAGAAAACGCGAGCGGGAATGCCCCGGACTCAGTTTTCTCGTCCTGGGGTAAAAAGCGGTCCCCCGACGGTTTCTTCCCTTTGCTCCGTATTGGTCATAAGTCTTTCGATCTTCGGGTCTCGTGCTCCGAGGACTTCAACCCACACTCCTGGCATGCTCCCTGACACGTTTTCCGGAGGTATAGGTCGGGAAGCGAGCTCGTTGGAGGGAGAACTGTGGTGCGACCCAAAACGGTCCAAAAGATGGCCGAAGCTTCCAACGAGTGGCGAACGCTCGTCCGGTGTCAGAAACCACTGGAAATGCACTTGCAGCGAAGGAAACGGGCTGAGCTCGAGGACTTCCGGTGCTCGTCCCAAGAAAACGCGAGCGGGAATGCCCCGGACTCAGTTTTCTCGTCCTGGGGTAAAAAGCGGTCCCCCGACGGTTTCTTCCCTTTGCTCCGTATTGGTCATAAGTCTTTCGATCTTCGGGTCTCGTGCTCCGAGGACTTCAACCCACACTCCTGGCATGCTCCCTGACACGTTTTCCGGAGGTATAGGTCGGGAAGCGAGCTCGTTGGAGGGAGAACTGTGGTGCGACCCAAAACGGTCCAAAAGATGGCCGAAGCTTCCAACGAGTGGCGAACGCTCGTCCGGTGTCAGAAACCACTGGAAATGCACTTGCAGCGAAGGAAACGGGCTGAGCTCGAGGACTTCCGGTGCTCGTCCCAAGAAAACGCGAGCGGGAATGCCCCGGACTCAGTTTTCTCGTCCTGGGGTAAAAAGCGGTCCCCCGACGGTTTCTTCCCTTTGCTCCGTATTGGTCATAAGTCTTTCGATCTTCGGGTCTCGTGCTCCGAGGACTTCAACCCACACTCCTGGCATGCTCCCTGACACGTTTTCCGGAGGTATAGGTCGGGAAGCGAGCTCGTTGGAGGGAGAACTGTGGTGCGACCCAAAACGGTCCAAAAGATGGCCGAAGCTTCCAACGAGTGGCGAACGCTCGTCCGGTGTCAGAAACCACTGGAAATGCACTTGCAGCGAAGGAAACGGGCTGAGCTCGAGGACTTCCGGTGCTCGTCCCAAGAAAACGCGAGCGGGAATGCCCCGGACTCAGTTTTCTCGTCCTGGGGTAAAAAGCGGTCCCCCGACGGTTTCTTCCCTTTGCTCCGTATTGGTCATAAGTCTTTCGATCTTCGGGTCTCGTGCTCCGAGGACTTCAACCCACACTCCTGGCATGCTCCCTGACACGTTTTCCGGAGGTATAGGTCGGGAAGCGAGCTCGTTGGAGGGAGAACTGTGGTGCGACCCAAAACGGTCCAAAAGATGGCCGAAGCTTCCAACGAGTGGCGAACGCTCGTCCGGTGTCAGAAACCACTGGAAATGCACTTGCAGCGAAGGAAACGGGCTGAGCTCGAGGACTTCCGGTGCTCGTCCCAAGAAAACGCGAGCGGGAATGCCCCGGACTCAGTTTTCTCGTCCTGGGGTAAAAAGCGGTCCCCCGACGGTTTCTTCCCTTTGCTCCGTATTGGTCATAAGTCTTTCGATCTTCGGGTCTCGTGCTCCGAGGACTTCAACCCACACTCCTGGCATGCTCCCTGACACGTTTTCCGGAGGTATAGGTCGGGAAGCGAGCTCGTTGGAGGGAGAACTGTGGTGCGACCCAAAACGGTCCAAAAGATGGCCGAAGCTTCCAACGAGTGGCGAACGCTCGTCCGGTGTCAGAAACCACTGGAAATGCACTTGCAGCGAAGGAAACGGGCTGAGCTCGAGGACTTCCGGTGCTCGTCCCAAGAAAACGCGAGCGGGGAATGCCCCGGACTCAGTTTTCTCGTCCTGGGGTAAAAAGCGGTCCCCCGACGGTTTCTTCCCTTTGCTCCGTATTGGTCATAAGTCTTTCGATCTTCGGGTCTCGTGCTCCGAGGACTTCAACCCACACTCCCTGGCATGCTCCCTGACACGTTTTCCGGAGGTATAGGTCGGGAAGCGAGCTCGTTGGAGGGAGAACTGTGGGTGCGACCCAAAACGGTCCAAAAGATGGCCGAAGCTTCCAACGAGTGGCGAACGCTCGTCCGGTGTCAGAAACCACTGGAAATGCACTTGCAGCGAAGGAAACGGGCTGAGCTCGAGGACTTCCGGTGCTCGTCCCAAGAAAACGCGAGCGGGAATGCCCCGGACTCAGTTTTCTCGTCCTGGGGTAAAAAGCGGTCCCCCGACGGTTTCTTCCCTTTGCTCCGTATTGGTCATAAGTCTTTCGATCTTCGGGTCTCGTGCTCCGAGGACTTCAACCCACACTCCTGGCATGCTCCCTGACACGTTTTCCGGAGGTATAGGTCGGGAAGCGAGCTCGTTGGAGGGAGAACTGTGGTGCGACCCAAAACGGTCCAAAAGATGGCCGAAGCTTCCAACGAGTGGCGAACGCTCGTCCGGTGTCAGAAACCACTGGAAATGCACTTGCAGCGAAGGAAACGGGCTGAGCTCGAGGACTTCCGGTGCTCGTCCCAAGAAAACGCGAGCGGGAATGCCCCGGACTCAGTTTTCTCGTCCTGGGGTAAAAAGCGGTCCCCCAACGGTTTCTTCCCTTTGCTCCGTATTGGTCATAAGTCTTTCGATCTTCGGGTCTCGTGCTCCGAGGACTTCAACCCACACTCCTGGCATGCTCCCCTGACACGTTTTCCGGAGGTATAGGTCGGGAAGCGAGCTCGTTGGAGGGAGAACTGTGGTGCGACCCAAAACGGTCCAAAAGATGGCCGAAGCTTCCAACGAGTGGCGAACGCTCGTCCGGTGTCAGAAACCACTGGAAATGCACTTGCAGCGAAGGAAACGGGCTGAGCTCGAGGACTTCCGGTGCTCGTCCCAAGAAAACGCGAGCGGGAATGCCCCGGACTCAGTTTTCTCGTCCTGGGGTAAAAAGCGGTCCCCCGACGGTTTCTTCCCTTTGCTCCGTATTGGTCATAAGTCTTTCGATCTTCGGGTCTCGTGCTCCGAGGACCTTCAACCCACACTCCTGGCATGCTCCCTGACACGTTTTCCGGAGGTATAGGTCGGGAAGCGAGCTCGTTGGAGGGAGAACTGTGGTGCGACCCAAAACGGTCCAAAAGATGGCCGAAGCTTCCAACGAGTGGCGAACGCTCGTCCGGTGTCAGAAACCACTGGAAATGCACTTGCAGCGAAGGAAACGGGCTGAGCTCGAGGACTTCCGGTGCTCGTCCCAAGAAAACGCGAGCGGGAATGCCCCGGACTCAGTTTTCTCGTCCTGGGGTAAAAAGCGGTCCCCCGACGGTTTCTTCCCTTTGCTCCGTATTGGTCATAAGTCTTTCGATCTTCGGGTCTCGTGCTCCGAGGACTTCAACCCACACTCCTGGCATGCTCCCCTGACACGTTTTCCGGAGGTATAGGTCGGGAAGCGAGCTCGTTGGAGGGAGAACTGTGGTGCGACCCAAAACGGTCCAAAAGATGGCCGAAGCTTCCAACGAGTGGCGAACGCTTCGTCCGGTGTCAGAAACCACTGGAAATGCACTTGCAGCGAAGGAAACGGGCTGAGCTCGAGGACTTCCGGTGCTCGTCCCAAGAAAACGCGAGCGGGGAATGCCCCGGACTCAGTTTTCTCGTCCTGGGGTAAAAAGCGGTCCCCCGACGGTTTCTTCCCTTTGCTCCGTATTGGTCATAAGTCTTTCGATCTTCGGGTCTCGTGCTCC
>NW_026124069.1:0-17500 GCF_025177605.1 Cucumis melo
TGCTTGTCGATGTAGAATCATATACCATTCATTCAATAGAAAATTCTGAAAATGCCTGTCTGTAGTATTAAGGATTCTATCGGTTATTGGCTTCGGGCTAGAAAGCGAAGATTGGGTAAAATGTGAATCCGACTGGTTGGTTTATAATAATTTAGGAAGCAGATTCTAATAGTCCCAAAATTCAATGAAATTAGACGTGAAATCTCGAAATATTTCTTTTGTGTTTGTAGTTATATTTTTGTTTGAATCTTTTTTTATTTTAAGGAATTGGTTAGTCGTCCAGTAACAAGTAACAGTAGTACATAGGATTCGATGAACGAAACAGAACAACGAATAGAAGAATAATAAATATTCGTAATGCACGCATTATTGTTTTATATTAGACTCAAACGATCGTTCTTCAACTAATTAGAAGAATGTTTTTAATATGGAAAGAATAAGAATAAATGGAGAACCTAGTTTCGAGTGATCTGATCGTGCGATACTTTTTTTCTTTTTAAAAAAGATTTTATGGAAATGAACCCACTACATAAAATCTAATTAGTGGGAATACAATTTCATAAATAAAGGGCATTATAAGGTCATTCATTCTTCAGCGATTCAAAGAGCATTTCATTTTTGGAATCAAGTTACACAACATAGTTTATTTATTATTTTTCTTTTTTTTTTTTTTTTTTTCTTTCTAATTATTTAGAATCCATTTAATAGATTTATATATTTACTAGATTTATATATTAAATTATTGTTTATAAATTCTTTATAATAAGAATATTTGTTTTGAAAACAACTCAAGAGTTGTTCAATGAATCCCTTGATTCCGAATTGCGGGATAGAGAGACAGATGATGAATTGATTTCTTACCTATGTCACAAGATTTTTGTTAGTATCATCTATAATCATAATAATAGATGAATCAAAAACTTTCAATTGAATATATTTTTTCAATTAGTATTTTTACTTATCCATCCGCGTATCTTTCAAAAATAGAAACTTAGGGAAGTGCTTTATAAACATATGGATAAAAATAACGTATTTCATTTAGCCTCGTCATGCCTACTATCACTAGTTATTTCGGTTTTCTACTAGCAGTTTTAACTATAACCTCAGCTCTATTTATCGGTCTGAACAAGATACGACTTATTTGATTAAAATTCATTGAATGCACAATTCAAAAAAAAGAAAGATTTCGGTGTTATTCAATATATTCTATATATTGTAGAGTTCTTTACCTTGTCAATTCAATTTCGAATTCTTGGTCATTGAGATTCATGGGCAATACCGATTAATATTTTAAGGATAGATATTACCTCTCCTTTTCCTCGTTCAACTAAATTGAAATGATTGAAGTTTTTCTATTTGGAATCGTATTAGGTCTAATTCCTATTACTTTGGCTGGATTATTTGTGACCGCATATTTACAATACAGACGGGGGGATCAGTTGGACCTTTGATTAATTAACAGTTCTTTTTTTTGATTGACCCCCTACTTGCTTTATAGGAGGTAAAATTTTGATTTCTGTTGAATTATTTCAGTATCATTTTGATTTAACAACAACAAGAATCGAATCACGCTCTATAGGATTTGAACCTACGACATCGGGTTTTGGAGACCCGCGTTCTACCGAACTGAACTAAGAGCGTTTTATTATCAAACTAAAAGCAACCCGAATATATCTTCGATACATATATTATCATAGAGAATATCATAAAATTAAATAAAAAAAGATTGATTCGATATATGTATGTTCAATTTTTATGGATCTCAATTGATTCCTCGTTACTGTTCAGAAGATAAGTAATAGGTAGGGATGACAGGATTTGAACCCGTGACATTTTGTACCCAAAACAAACGCGCTACCAAGCTGCGCTACATCCCTTTCAATTGGTCTACAGTGTTATTGTAGAGAATCCCTGTCTTGTTTTCCACATTTTTTATTTATTTCCTCCATTGGTATACACAAATTATCTTGCCATTTCTTCTTTTTTGTCTCATATCATATATAAAATATAATAAAAATAATAAAAAGACTTATATACGTATGAAATAATAAATATTAAATCCGCCGTAAAGAAAAATGAATATTTGGGGTGGGGCGGAAAGCTACATATTTTTTTTAATAAAAAAGGGAATATCTACCGAATTGAACTGTTGTACATTTCAATTTGAATTAGGAATTCCGCGGACAATACAAGCGGTTATTAACTATATATACATTTGATGGTATGTAATACCAGTATGTATTACAAATTACTATAAAGTAGGAGGGTTTTCAATGCGAGATCTAAAAACATATCTCTCCGTGGCACCGGTAGTAAGTACTATATGGTTCGGGGCTTTAGCGGGTCTATTAATCGAGATCAATCGTTTATTCCCGGATGCGTTGGTATTCCCGTTTTTTTCATTCTAGTTATTGACTTGGGAAGGGGTGAAGAAGATTAGAAAAACAATCAAATATCTTTGACTAATCCCCTTCCCCCTTCTTTTTTTTAGAGTTTTTAGACTTAGAATAAGTTAGAAAGAATCAAAATGGATTCAACCTCAGTCAAACTCGGACGCGGCGCCAGGTTCAAATTTAATTAATAAAAGAGTGAGAACGAAAATGAAAATGTGATGGCTAGGGCAACAATATCATACAAAATACTTAAATGAAAAACTGTACTGCGATTCTAAATTTAGAAATTATTGTATTACTATATTTTAATATTTGATTGTAACGAAATCTTTCATAATTTTATTTCGAGTTACCAATTTTTCTTTTTTTCTTCATTTTGGATCGGAAAATGGAAGAGTTGCGTGAATCAAAAATCCAAGGGAGGTTCATGGCCAAGGGTAAAGATGCCCGAGTAACTGTTATTTTGGAATGTACTCGTTGTGTTCGAAACGGTGTTAATAAGGAATCAATAGGGATTTCCAGATATATTACTCAAAAGAATCGACACAATACGCCTAGTCGATTGGAATTGAGAAAATTCTGTCCCCGGTGTTACAAACATACGATTCATGGGGAGATAAAGAAATAGATCGAACCGATCGGCTGTGTGTCACCCTTTTCCAATCCAAGGAAGATGAAAAATTACATATATTAGACATATTTTAGATTTAAATATAAACAAACCAAATCCTATTTCGATCGGATCTAAAATGATTTAGAATTAAGAAATAGGATTTTCGGGATAAGGAATAAAAAAACCATGGATAAATCCAAGCGACTCTTTCTTAAATCCAAACGATCTTTTCGTAGGCGTTTGCCCCCGATTCCATCGGGGGATCGAATTGATTATAGAAACATGAGTTTAATTAGTCGATTTATTAGTGAACAAGGAAAAATATTATCTAGACGGGTAAATAGATTGACCTTAAAACAGCAACGCTTAATTACTATTGCTATAAAACAAGCTCGTATTTTATCTTTGTTACCTTTTCTTAATAATGAGAAACAATTTGAAAGAAGCGAGTCGACCGCTAGAACTATTGGTCTTAGAACCAGGAATAAATAGACTTAGCTTACTCTTTAATTGAATTAAAATTCTAATCCAAACTCAACCGCAGATTGATTCTTTGTTCGAAAAATCCGAAAATCTAGATTCGATTGTCGTGTCGTAAGAAAAAGAAAGAATAGTGGAAGAAGAATAAATCGTTTTTTTTTTATTGAACATATTTGCTCATTTTGACCACTTTATCATATTTTATCATACTAATTTCTACTCTACCTTCTCGGAGTTCATTCTCCAGAGAACTCCATTTTAAGCATTCCGCTGGATTCTTTGCAATCTTCGTATTTTATGATCTCATTGGAAATCATATAAAGACAATTTCTATTTAATATCGCGATTTGGGCAAGTATTTTACGATTAAGAAGCAACTGCCTCTTGTACAGATTGTGTATGAATCTACTATAACTGTAGTCTACCTTATTAGATCGAATTACTGCATTTATTCGAGCGATCCACAACTGTCGAAAATTTCTTTTTTGCCTACCTCTATCCCGATAAGCTGAAGCCAAAGCTCTTATTTTCTGTTGAGTAATAGTTCGAGTAAGTCTTGAATGAGCCCCTCGAAAGCTTGATGCAAATAAACGAATTTTTGTTCTACGTCTCCGAGCTATATATCCTCGTTTAATTCTAGTCATTGAATAAATGAAACTTTGATGAATAACTAATGGATTTCCTTTCTTTCAGTTATTCCTTTCTCCTTTCCTAGTCTATTAATAACAAAACGTATTTTTCCAATGTATAAAATAAAAATTCCAATGGCTTTTGCTACTATAACCTTCCCGACCACTATTTCTTTTTTTGTTCTAATCACCCCAAAATACGAAATAGTATTTTTACTAGGTATAAAAAACAAAAATAGAGTAAATAAATAAAAATAGAAATGGATAAAGAAATAGTGGGTTCCTTCGTTTCTATGGTTACTTCTTAAACGGTGAGGTCCTCTCTATACACCGGAGCTCCTTCTTTTATTTCATCAATGTTATTGTTAACTTGTACAGTTCACCCTCTTTGGCTCTACCCATGAATTATCTAGTAATCGGTCTTTCACAACGAGATCTACCTATACAGTAACGGTATTTAATTATGAAGATTGGTTGGGTAGCTGACCCTCTTAGTCCGTTCTTGGAAGAATAAGGCTATAATCCTTCTGTTAAATAGGATTTCCTCTGCTTAATGGATAAGCATTTGTTACCAATGGGGAATTCTTTCTCATCTAAAATTGAAAATAGAGATGATTGGATTTGCACCAATAGAAACCATAAATTTGATACACAATAAAAGGATACGATAAATCTTTGTTTATTTATTTTCGGTAGTGAACGGATTTCTTCCATTCATTCTATCCTATTCACTGTACTTATAACTGATACGGGAAAAATTTTGTACTTTCTTTTGTCCCGGTCCATGGTCTAAACGAGTCGCACATACACCCTAGTACATGTTCCTCGACGCTGAGGGCATCCCCGAAGGGCGGGCGATTTGGTGACATTTCTGATTGGCTGTCTTGTGTTTCTAATAAGTTGTTTAATAGTTGGCATGTTGAATTGTATACATAATGAGTTGGTTTAGATCAATCCTAACCGGATGATTATGAATTACTTCTATATTCGATATTAATAATTAATATGATTAATAGTAATATATTAACCCCGGTAAAAAGAGAAAATCGAAAATTTCGGATTTTTGCGTGAAATACCTGCTATTTGTTATTCAACCGCTACAAGATCAACAATTCCATGAGCTTGGGCTTCTGTTGCTGACATAAAAACATCCCTTTCCATGTCTTCGGATATAACCCATAAGGGTTTGCCTGTTCTTTGTACATAAACCCTTGTGAGGATTTCGCGCAGCCTCAGTAGTTCTTTCGCTTCCAGGATAAATTCTACCGTTTGTGCCTCATAAAAAGAACTAGCAGGTTGATGGATCATTACCCTGATGATTTAATAAATGGTTTTCTCTATCTTACATCATTATCATGATGAGTCAAAGATAATAAAAAAAAGATAGGATTAACAACCGTACAGGCATCCTTTGTGCAGTGCATACGGCTCCACAATGGAATTCATTTTTACCTTCCAGCGAAGGAATAGAAAATATAGGATCTAGCAGACCCAGAGCAGTAAATGATCCAATAACCACCCTTCCTTTTTTTTAGTAATTTCAAAATACTATGATGGTTCCGTTGCTTTATGATTTCGTTTGTTATTCAGCAATCCCAAAGTTTCTTTTTTTTATTTTTTTTCTTAAAAATAAATATTTCGTAGTCTTTCATAACAGAAATATTGTTAAGAGTCTTCCGTCGTGAAAACAAAAAAGTTTGTGACGCTGAAAGAGGCCTCCGCGATAAATCAGCCTACAATCGGAAATGCCTTTTATCTCATACTACTCTTTCGATACATAACCTAATGGTTTAGAAAAAAAAAATTCTCATATCGAATTCAAAGTGCCATGCTATTATTACTTAATATTTTATATGGCGAAGGGCATAGTTTTCTTTTTGTCTAAAAAAAACTCATTGGCGCCGAGCGTGCGGGAATGCTAGACGTTTGGTAATTTCTCCTCCGACTAGAATAAAAGATCCCATTGAAGCGGCTAATCCCATGCATATTGTCTGTACATCTGGTTGCACAAATTGCATAGTATCATAAATACCTAATCCGCTTATTACCCCTCCACCGGGAGAGTTTATAAATAAATACAGATCTTTGGTATCATCCTCCATACTGAGATATACCATAAGACTAATAAGTTGATTCGAAATATCACTATCAACCTCTTGGCCTAAAAAAAGTAATCTTTCTCGATAAAGTCGGTTGATTAGGATAAAATTGTATCCCTTAAGAACCGTACGGGCACCTTTTGATGCATACGGTTCAAAAAAAATAGCGAAAAAAGAATCAATGTTTAGATTTTAGCCTTCTTTAGAGGACTCTTTCTAACTTCTAATGAAGGGGCTTTTTCTTACCTTCCATTTTTTTTTCAAAATGGATGAGTTTTGTCCTTTGGCCCGCGGTCGTTTATCTATACTATAAATTTCAATAAATAAAAAAACAATTCATTAAATTTTCAATTTATCGAACTAACTTTTCATTGATATATTGTTTCATCGAGATTCAATTTCAATTCCGATGTCATTTTCTTGTTCCAAAATGGTCTTCTTCAATTCTTTTAGGTTTATGCTCTACTCCGAGTCAAGATCTGCCCGATTTGGATTTGCACATATAGGACAAATGCCCCAATAGCATGGCTTTTTGCTACGACTTCTTTTTTTTTTTCAATTTACTTCATATTACTCGATTGATTAAAAGTTTTCTATCAATGCTATTGATAAATCGAATATGATACAAGTAGTAGTAATCATAGAATAGATAGATTCCAAATTGAGTTTTTTCTAAGCGGAGCCTGGATACTTCATTTTATTAGTACAACCGAGAAAACCATAAATTATTCTAATTGATAATATTAATCTGGATACCCCCCAAAAAATAGATCTAATTGCACTTCACGCTCCAAATTTTTGATGATTAAATCAATCCGTCTTGGGCGAAAGAGAGGATATCTCGATCGGGGGAGAGAACCGGGGAAATACCATATGACCCAATATATCTGACAAGTCGCACTATAGGTCAACCCACGATGCGTCTTCCTCTCCGGGACTTCGAAAAGGTACTTTTGGAACACCAATAGGCATTAAAGCAAAGAAAAAAGAATTAAGTACTATAGCTAACTTTGATGTGGAAGCGTAACAACGGGTTTATTGTCTTAATAAATAAGATGGGCCTTTATCAGATTTTATCTTTTAGCATATTTTATACATAGATTTAATAAGTTCATAAAAAAGGAAAACAGAATTAATAAGGGAAACTTCTTCCCGAATAGGTTTTTGAATGATGAACAAGTATGTATACATTCACTCCTATAAAATAGGATCAATTCCCATCTACCATTGCGTATTGGTACTTATCGAGTATAGAATAGATCTGCTTCTTTTTGTTCCTACGAATAGAATCGAATTGTTCCATTATTACTAAAAGAATAGACTAAATATTAATCCTTTCGCCAAGATAATCCCCTCAAAAGGGGAGGTCCGTAGCATAGTTTTTTTTTTCAGTGCAATAAAGTTACATAGTGTCTATTTTTCCTTGATAAAGGGGTATTTCCATGGGTTTGCCTTGGTATCGTGTTCATACCGTTGTATTGAATGATCCCGGTCGTTTGCTTTCTGTTCATATAATGCATACAGCTCTAGTTGCTGGTTGGGCCGGTTCAATGGCCCTATACGAATTAGCAGTTTTTGATCCCTCTGATCCTGTTCTTGATCCAATGTGGAGACAGGGTATGTTCGTTATACCCTTCATGACTCGTTTAGGAATAACCAATTCATGGGGGGGTTGGAGTATCACAGGAGGGACTATAACGAATCCGGGTATTTGGAGTTACGAAGGTGTGGCCGGAGCACATATTGTGTTTTCTGGATTGTGCTTCTTAGCAGCTATCTGGCATTGGGTGTATTGGGATCTAGAAATATTTTGTGATGAACGTACAGGAAAACCTTCTTTGGATTTGCCGAAGATTTTTGGAATTCATTTATTTCTCTCAGGGTTGGGTTGCTTTGGTTTTGGTGCATTTCATGTAACCGGATTGTATGGTCCGGGAATATGGGTATCCGATCCTTATGGATTAACCGGAAGGGTACAAGCCGTAAATCCTGCGTGGGGTGTCGAAGGGTTTGATCCTTTTGTTCCGGGCGGAATAGCCTCGCATCATATTGCAGCAGGTACATTGGGCATATTAGCGGGCCTATTCCATCTTAGTGTTCGTCCGCCCCAACGTCTATACAAAGGATTACGTATGGGAAATATTGAAACCGTCCTTTCCAGTAGTATCGCTGCTGTATTTTTTGCAGCTTTTGTTGTTGCTGGAACTATGTGGTATGGTTCAGCAACTACCCCGATTGAATTATTTGGGCCCACTCGTTATCAATGGGATCAGGGATACTTCCAGCAAGAAATATATCGAAGAGTTAGTACCGGGTTAGCCGAAAATCAAAGTTTATCAGAAGCTTGGTCTAAAATTCCTGAAAAATTAGCTTTTTATGATTATATCGGGAATAATCCCGCAAAAGGTGGATTATTCAGAGCGGGTTCCATGGACAACGGGGATGGAATAGCTGTTGGTTGGTTAGGACACCCTGTTTTTAGAGATAAAGAAGGGCGCGAACTTTTTGTACGCCGTATGCCGACCTTTTTTGAAACATTTCCGGTTGTTTTGGTAGACGGAGACGGAATTGTTAGAGCCGATGTTCCTTTTCGAAGAGCAGAATCGAAGTATAGTGTTGAACAGGTCGGTGTAACTGTTGAGTTCTATGGCGGTGAACTCAATGGAGTCAGTTATAGTGATCCTGCTACTGTGAAAAAATATGCTAGACGTGCTCAATTGGGTGAAATTTTTGAATTAGATCGTGCTACTTTGAAATCCGATGGGGTTTTTCGTAGCAGTCCAAGGGGTTGGTTTACTTTTGGGCATGCTTCCTTTGCTTTGCTCTTCTTCTTCGGACACATTTGGCATGGTGCGAGAACCTTGTTCAGAGATGTCTTTGCTGGTATTGACCCAGATTTGGACGCTCAAGTAGAATTTGGGGCATTCCAAAAACTTGGAGATCCAACTACAAAAAGAGTCTAGTCTGATACAAGATTGCTCTGTTCTTTTTTTCCTTTATTTTTTGATTTGACATAGATAGGGTACCGGATAAATCTTTATTCGGATTGCTTACTTTTCATTTCTTTGACTCTTGTCTTGGTCTTTTTTTTATCCGTAAAAAGATCCCAATTAAACAGGTATGGAAGCTATAATTGTAAACCGAAATCAAATCTATGGAAGCATTGGTTTATACATTCCTCTTAGTCTCGACTCTAGGAATAATTTTTTTCGCTATCTTTTTTCGCGAACCGCCTAAAGTTCCAACTCCAACTAAAAAGGCAAAATGATTTCTCATTATCTCAATTGAAGTAATGAGCCTCACAATATTGTGAGGCTCATTACTTCAACTAGTCCCCGTGTTCCTCGAATGGATCTCTTAGTTGTTGAGAGGGTTGCCCAAAAGCAGTATATAAGGCATACCCAGTAAAACTTACAAGTAAACCAGATATAGAGATGGCAACTAGGGTTGCTGTTTCCATTATTATATAATTTCAAGACCACAATGGATCTATAATAAGATCATTTATTTACAACGGAATGGTATACAAAGTCAACAGATCTCACTGAATAAAAAAAAATATAGGATTATTTATGGCTACACAAACCGTTGACGATAGTTCTAGATCTGGGCCAAGACGAACTGTTGTAGGGGATTTATTGAAACCATTGAATTCGGAATATGGTAAAGTGGCTCCTGGGTGGGGAACTACACCTTTAATGGGTGTCGCGATGGGTTTATTTGCGATATTCCTATGTATTATTTTGGAGATTTATAATTCTTCCATTTTACTGGACGGAATTTCAAGCAATTAGATTCGATTCACAAGAACCCCTAAATAACTTTTCAATAAAAAGGAAAGTCTAAAGTATGTAGGTTTCTGCTTTTTAGCCCACTATTTTTTGGTAGTTCGATCGTGGAATTTATTTTTTTCTGTATTTCCGGAATATGAGTGTGTGACTTGTTAGAATTGATCCTATGGATACGACAGAGAAGAAGTCGGTCATCTTGATGAAGATGATTTGATCTCGTTGGATATTCAGTCTAGGCTAGTATCTGGAGCACAGAATATATGAAATAGATTCCAAAATATTAGAACAAATATTAGAACTATGATTCATACTTATCAGACCTCGTGGCCGGACTCCGAAACAAGAGTTAGAAGTGATAAATAAAAAAAATTTATTCTTTCGTTTCTACTTATTTTGGTTAAAGGATAAACCTTTCTTTAGCTTTTTTCATTATATTCAGTCATTGAATAAGCATTGAATAAGTGATAATCCAAGGGTTCTTACTCAGGGAATTTTTGAACTTTTTTTGGAAGGTTTTTTATTGAATCATCGTGGTTCTAGTCTGAATCTAAGGTTTTAATTGATTCATAGGGTCTTAACAAGATAATTCCTATCAATAATAAAGAAAACAAGAGTAAAGTCGCATTACATACAAATCAAAGAAAAAAAATAGGTAAATAGAAGATTCAAGAGGCCCCTAATGATCAATATAACTATGAATGAGCCGACTTGATATTTGGGCATTATAACTACAAAGAAGACTTTTCGGATTTTGATTCTTTCGTATCTTGATACAAAAAATTGAATCATAGCATTAAGAAGTTTGAAACTTTTTAGTACACATATCCGTTACGAGCGGTATTTGGGTGTTTCTGTTTGAGCCGTACGAGACGAAATTCTCATATACGGTTCTCAGAGGGGGGTCCCCTTGGTTTACCTATCTCAATAAAGTGTATGATTGGTTCGAAGAACGTCTTGAAATTCAGGCGATTGCAGATGATATAACTAGTAAATACGTTCCTCCTCATGTCAACATATTTTATTGTCTAGGAGGAATTACGCTTACTTGTTTTTTAGTACAAGTAGCTACGGGGTTTGCTATGACTTTTTACTACCGTCCGACCGTTACTGAGGCTTTTGCTTCTGTTCAATATATAATGACGGAAGCAAATTTTGGTTGGTTAATCCGATCAGTTCATAGATGGTCGGCAAGTATGATGGTCTTAATGATGATCCTGCACGTATTTCGCGTGTATCTTACTGGTGGATTTAAAAAACCTCGTGAATTGACTTGGGTTACAGGTGTGGTTCTGGCTGTATTGACCGCATCCTTTGGTGTAACTGGTTATTCCTTACCTCGGGACCAAATTGGTTATTGGGCAGTCAAAATTGTAACAGGTGTACCGGAAGCTATTCCAGTAATAGGGTCGCCTTTGGTAGAGTTATTACGCGGAAGTGCTAGTGTGGGACAATCTACCTTGACTCGTTTTTATAGTTTACACACTTTTGTATTACCTCTTCTTACTGCCGTATTTATGTTAATGCACTTCCCAATGATACGTAAGCAAGGCATTTCTGGTCCTTTATAGAGAATAGAAATCATAGATTTGTAATTAGTTATTTATGATTACTCAGGGGGGAAGAAGAGTATTTCATTGCTGCAAATATGGATTATTGAAAAATAAGACATGTATTTGGATATTTCCCTTCAACTCCACGAAATTTTATTCGTTATTTTTCAATAATAGTTGAAGGGAATTCTTCGAAGAGAAAATGGATTATGGGAGTGTGTGACTTGAACTATTGATTGGACCGTGTAGATATATGTCTTTTTATCTGCCACATTGGGATTCACAACAAAATGTGTCTTTATTCCAACCACCGCGAAAGCTCCATACAGAGGGTAGGCTGGTTCGCTTGAAGAGAATCTTTTCCATGATCAGACTTGACCATGTCGTGCATGACCAGGCTCCGTAAGATCCATTAGAATAGGTGATATATATGCCATAATACAGATTATGTTTTATCTATTTCACTTACTTAATAGTATGAAAATGCATTCATTTCCTCTGCATTGACTCGATTTATAATACTATCGGAGTGAAACAAGGGATCTAAAGAAGAACATAGGCTAGACTCTATTAGTAACAAGTAAATCCTTTGGATGTAAAAAGTATCAATATTTTTGGGGGCTAAAGCCCCATCGCAAGGTTTGAGACGACCCAGAAAGCACTTGAACATTATCAACTTTGTAAGCCTACTTGGGTATTGAGCATTTATCTGTACGAACTTAATTCCTTGCAATGGATAATTGTAACTCTTGAAAACGGAATCCGCTAAATTTTTTCTTACATTGAATCACTCATTTATTTTATATATGCTTGGATAAGATATCGATTTTTTTTTCTGGATCCAGTTGGTTCGTTTGATTTGTGCTCGAGCCGGATGATGAAAAATTATCATGTCCGGTTCTTTCGGGGGATGGATCCATAATAATTCACCTATCCTAATAACAAAAAAAACCAGATTTGAATGATCCTGTATTAAGAGCTAAATTGGCTAAGGGTATGGGTCATAATTATTACGGAGAACCCGCATGGCCCAATGATCTTTTATATATTTTTCCAGTAGTCATTCTAGGTACTATTGCATGTAACGTGGGCTTAGCGGTTCTAGAACCATCAATGATTGGTGAACCCGCAGATCCATTTGCAACTCCTTTGGAAATATTGCCGGAATGGTATTTCTTTCCCGTATTTCAAATACTTCGTACAGTGCCAAATAAGTTATTGGGTGTTCTTTTAATGGTTTCCGTACCGGCGGGATTATTAACTGTACCATTTTTGGAGAATGTCAATAAATTCCAAAATCCATTTCGTCGTCCAGTAGCGACAACCGTCTTTTTGATTGGTACCGCAGTAGCTCTTTGGTTGGGTATTGGAGCAACATTACCGATTGATAAATCCCTAACTTTAGGGCTTTTTTAAATTGATTCAATTGTGAAATAAATAAAATATCACGATGTGTGTATCTAGGGAATAGTTGCTTCAAAGTGAATTACCCCTAGATACACATATTTAATGAAATTTTTGATTTATTTTGAGTATACGGATTCTGTTAAAGATTCAAACTTCATTTTCGTCTTTTTTTTTTATAAAGTTTTTTTACAACAAAAATCCAATGGATTTCAAATTTATGCAAAATTCTTTTCCATTTCGAGAATGTCTAATATATGTTTTACGTCTTCTATGCGAAAATGTTTGATTTTCATAAGTTCGTCTGGACTATTATTCAAAAGGTCAAATAATGTATGTATATTGCACCTTTTGAGGCAATTATAGATCCTAGGAGGCAATTCTGATTGGTCAATAAAAATATATTTTAATGCTCTTTCTTTTTTCTTTTTTCTTAGTTTCGCCAATTTCTCATGAAAAGTAAAAAGGGGTAAAGTAACTTTTTGTTTATTATTTTTAAAATGGAAGTTTTCTTTTTCTTCTTCCGCATGTAAAAAAGGAATAAATAAATCAATCAAATTCCGAGAGGCTTCATGAAGTGCTTCTTTAGGAGTTAAACTTCCATTGGTCCATATTTCGAGAAAAAGTATCTCTTGTTTTTCATTCCCATTTACATAAGAATGAATACTATGATTAACATTTCGAACAGGCATGAATATAGCATCCATAGGATAACTTGCGTCTTGAAAATTATTTGGCGTTTGTATATGATATCCGCGATTCCTCTCGATCTTTAATTCAATACAAAAATTAATTGGTTCCGTTAGGTTAGCTATATGCTGTGTATTATCAACGATTTCCACCGAAGGTGGTAAGATGATGTCTTGAGCAGTTACGCATCCAGGACCCTTGACACAAATAGACGCATCACGAGTTCCATACAGATTACTTCTCAATACAATTTCTTTCAAATTCATTAAAATTTCATGTACTGATTCTTGAATACCGACTATGGTAGAGTATTCATGTGGGATTTTTTCAGATTTTGCACGTGTGATACATGTTCCCTCTATTTCTCCAAGCAAAGCTTTTCGCATCGCAATGCCTATAGTATCCCCTTGTCCCTTCATAAGTGGAGACAGAATAAAGCGTCCATAATAAAGACGCTTACTGTCTGCTCTTGATTCAACACACTTCCACTTTAGTGTCCGAGTCGATACTCTGATTTTCTCTCGAACCATAGTAATATTTTTTGATAAAATCATTGAATTATTTATTTCTCTTGAAATTTCTCTTCAATGTTTATTTTTACACACGTCGTTTTTTAGGGGGCCTACAGCCATTATGTGGCATAGGGGTTACATCCCGTATGAAACTTAATAGTATACCGCTTCTCCGAATAGCTCTTAATGCTGCATCTCTTCCGAGACCGGGGCCCTTTATCATAACTTCGGCTCGTTGCATCCCTTGATCCACTACTGCCCGAATAGCATTTCCTGCTGCGGTTTGGGCGGCAAATGGTGTCCCTCTTCTTGTACCTTTGAATCCACACGTACCGGCGGAGGACCAAGAAATTACCCGACCCCGTACATCTGTAACAGTCACAATTGTATTGTTGAAACTTGCTTGAACATGAATAACGCCCTTTGGTATTCTACGCGTACTTTTACGTGAGCTAATACGTCCATTTCTACGTGAACCGATTCTTGGTATGGGTTTTGCCATATTTTATCATCTCATAAATCTAAGTCAGAGATATATGGATATATCCATTTCATGTCAAAACGGATCCTTTAATTTCTTTTTATGTATATATTGTGGGTGGCCTTTAGGGGTCCTTTTTTTTATAAAGATTATCCTTGTCTTTGTTTATGTCTCGGATTGGAACAAATTACCATAATTCGTCTCCGCCTACGGATCAGGCGACATTTTTCACAAATTTTCCGAATGGAGGCCCTTATTTTCATATTTTTTATTCCTTACCTTAATCTACTTATTGGAAGAAAATAAGTTTCTTGAAATTTTCTATTTCGAATTGGATCTCCCTACAAAAAAAAGAATATTGCACGTGAAAAGACTACTTCACCTAATCATTCGAATCTTTGTTTCGTAGTCTATAAATTATACGCCTTCTGGTCCTGGTTGAATCGTAACAACTTACTGAAATTTTGACTCTCTATTACCTAGTATATGGATAAAACTATGTTGAATCCTTCCTGAAACGTAACCTAGAATTGGATCCTCATTATCTAAACAAACCCAAAACATATCATTGGTAAGTGATTCAGTAATTAAACCTTCAGAAATCCTTTTTTGCTCTTTCATTCCAGACGAAACACCCTTCAAAGTATCAATTAATCAAGGGGGAGTCGTATTATAAACTATAAACCCACCTCTTTTCTTTTTTTTTTTTTTTTACAAATAGGGAAGTTCTGTGTATAATTCGAATATCATAAAGATTACCATATATAACACAAAATTTCGCCGCCGATTCCCTGTAGTCGAGCTTCTCGGTCTGTCATTATACCCCGAGAAGTAGACAGAATTACAATGCCCATTCCGCCTAAAATTCTAGGAATTTTTTGATAGTTAGAATATATTCGGAGACCAGGTCGACTGATCCGTTTTAAATTTAAAATCGTTTTATATGGTCCTTTCCTATTTCTTCTATGTCGTAGGGTTAAAACCCAAAAATCCTTGTTGCTTTCCCGATGTTTCCTTACGTTTTCAATAAAACCTTCTCGTAAAAGTATTTTAACAATGTTTTCGGTGATGTTAGTAGATGGTATTCGAACCATTCCTTTTCTATTCATGTCAGCATTGCGAATAGAGGTTATTATGTTAGCAATAGTGTCCTTACCCATGATAAACGAAAATTATTGGTTACTTAAATTTTTGATCTAATCAACATTCTTTTTTATTAAATAGTTATGAATTTTAAAAGGTATATACGTGATACACAATCTACTAATTAATTTCATTCAAATAGTATAACTATCTCACGGTCTGTCTCATTTTATAATACTTCAGGTGCTAATGAAATTATTTTAGTGAAATTTAACTGTCTCAATTCTCGGGCAATCGCACCAAAAATTCGAGTTCCTTTTGGATTTCCTTCTTGATCAATAACAACCGCAGCATTGTCATCATATCGTATTATCATACCATTTTCTCGTTTGAGTTCTTTACAAGTACGTACAATTACAGCTCTGATCACTTCTGATCTTTCTAGAGGTGTATTTGGGACGGCTTTCTTGATTACAGCAACAATAACGTCACCAATATGAGCATATCGTCGATTACTAGCCCCTATGATTCGAATACACATCAATTCTCGGGCTCCGCTGTTATCTGCTACATTCAAAAGGGTTTGAGGTTGAATCATATTATTTTGGAATCTTTTCTTTCAATGCAAAGGGCGAAGTAAAAAAAAAAAAAAGAAATATTGTTTTTCAAAAAAAAAAAAAAATAAATCTGCAATTGTTTTTTTTTCATCTTAAACAAAGATCGCTTTCCTTTGATTCTACATTTCTATCCCGAAGTAATGAATTGGGTTCGTATAGGCATTTTGGATGCCGCTATTGAAATAGCTTTTCTGGCTATATTTTCGGCTACTCCACTCATTTCATAAAGTATTCTACCTGGTTTAACAACAGCTACCCAATATTCGGGGGATCCTTTCCCTGAACCCATACGTGTTTCTGTGGGTCTTAGTGTAACGGGTTTGTCCGGAAATATACGTACCCATATTTTTCCACCGCGTCGTGCATTTCGTGTCATTGCCCTTCGTCCGGCTTCGATTTGTCTCGATGTGATCCAAGCGGGTTCAAGTGCCTGAATAGCGTATCTCCCGAAGCAAATACTATTGCCTCGATAAGATATTCCTTTCATTCTTCCTCTATGGTGTTTACGGAATCTGGTTCTTTTGGGGTTATAGTTGATGGTTATTTCTAAATTCCATCTCTACTACAGAACCGGACATGAGAGTTTCTTCTCATCCAGCTCCTCGCGAATGAAACGATTCAAAAAAATATACATGTATTTACTGATATTTTCTGAATAATAGATTCAATTATGGGATTTTTGATATTTCATTTAATCAATCTATTCGAAATTTGTATATCTTCTTTTCTTTTGATAGAAAACTAAACTGTTTATAGATTCTAGAATAATAGAATAAGTTTTTTTATTATAGTTTTCTAAAAAATTATAGATAATATAATCTCGTTTTGTTATTTTTTCTTTTATTATTAAGGTTATAACAAATCTTTATTTTGTTTTGCCTTTTTTTATCTATTATTATATTTGATCGACCCTAATTTAGAAATATAATAAAATGGAAACGTTCGCGGGCGAATATTTACTCTTTTTATATATGTTTTGGTTCTCGGGTTAGTTAGCCCATGAACCTACCTCTCATAATAAATGGATTGGTCTTGGGTTCCTTCCGCCATCCTACCCAATGAATTATTAGGATTCGTTTTCAATAGAATATTATGTATTCACGGGTTCCCTCGTTCCCATCGCCTCTCGATTAATGGTTAGGTCTTAATTATACAATG
>NW_026124069.1:25000-27500 GCF_025177605.1 Cucumis melo
AAAACATGCTTTTTTGGAGAGAGATACTATTTCACCAATCGAGTCACAGGTATCTAACATATTCATACCTAACGATTTTCCACAAAGTGGTGACGAAAGGTATAACTTGTACAAATCTTTCCATTTTCCAATTCGATCCGATCCATTCGTTCGTCGAGCTATTTACTCGATCGCAGACATTTCTGGAACACCTCTAACAGAGGGACAAATAGTCAATTTTGAAAGAACTTATTGTCAACCTCTTTCAGATATGAATCTATCTGATTCAGAGGGGAAGAACTTGCATCAGTATCTCAATTTCAATTCAAACATGGGTTTGATTCACACTCCATGTTCTGAGAAATATTTACCATCCGAAAAGAGGAAAAAACGGAGTCTTTGTCTAAAGAAATGCCTTGAGAAAGGGCAGATGTATAGAACCTTTCAACGAGATAGTGCTTTTTCAACTCTCTCAAAATGGAATCTATTCCAAACATATATGCCATGGTTCCTTACTTCGACAGGGTACAAATATCTAAATTTGCTATTTTTAGATACTTTTTCAGACCTATTGCCGATACTAAGTAGCATCCAAAAATTTGTATACATTTTTCATGATATATATGATCCATGCATAATATCATGGCGAATTCTTCAGAGAAAATTGTGTCTTCTACAATGGAATCTGATAAGTGAGATTTCGAGTAAGTGTTTACCTAATCTTCTTCTGTCCGAAGAAATGATTCATCGAAATAATGAGTCACCATCGATATCGACACATCTGAGATGGCCAAATGTTCGGGAGTTCCTCTATTCAATCCTTTTCCTTCTTCTTATTGCTGTATATCTCGTTCGTACACATCTTCTCTTTGTTTCTCGAGCCTATAGTGAGTTACAGACAGAGTTCGAAAAGGTCAAATCTTTGATGATTCCATCATACATGATTGAGTTGCGAAAACTTCTGGATAGGTATCCCAGGAATTCTTTCTGGTTAAAGAATCTCTTTCTAGTTGCTCTGGAACAATTAGGAGATTCTCTAGAAGAAATATGGGGTTCTGCTTCTGGTGGCAACATGCTATGGGGTGGCGGTCCCGCTTATGGGGTCAAATCAATACGTTCGAAGAAGAAAGATTGGAATATCAATCTCATCGATCTCATAAGTATCATACCAAATCCCATCAATCGAATCGCTTTTTCGAGAAATACGAGACATCTAAGTCATACAAGTAAAGAGATATATTCATTGATAAGAAAAAATGTGAACGGTGATTGGATTGATGAGAAAATCCAATCCTGGGTCTCGAACAGTGATTCGATTGATGATAAAGAAAGAGAATTCTTGATTCAGTTCTCCACCTTAACGACAGAAAAAAGGATTGATCAAATTCTATTGAGTCTGACTCATAGTGATCATTTATCAAAGAATGACTCTGGTTATCAAATGATTGAACAACCGGGAGTAATTTACTTACGATACTTAGTTGACATTCATAAAAAGTATCTAATGAATTATGAGTTCAATACATCCTGTTTAGCAGAAAGACGGACATTCCTTGCTCATTATCAGACAATCACTTATTCACAAACCTCGTGTGGGGCTAATAGTTTTCATTTCCCATCTCATGGAAAACCCTTTTCGCTCCGCTTATTAGCCCTCCCCCCCTCTAGGGGTATTTTAGTGATAGGTTCTATAGGAACTGGACGATCCTATTTGGTCAAATACCTAGCGACAAACTCCTATCTTCCTTTCGTTACAGTATTTCTGAACAAGTTGCTGGATAAGAAGCCTAAGGGTTTTCTTATTGATGATAGTGACGATATTGATGATAGTGACGATATTGATGATAGTGGCGATATTGATGATAGTGACGATATCGACCGTGACCTTGATACGGAGCTGGAGCTTCTAACTATGATGAATGCGCTAACTAAGGATATGATGCTGGAAATAGACCGATTTTATATCACCCTTCAATTCGAATTAGCAAAAGCAATGTCTCCTTGCATAATATGGATTCCAAACATTCATAATCTGTATGTGACTGAGTCGAATTACTTATCCCTTGGTCTATTAGTGAACTATCTCTCCAGGGATTTTGAAAGATGTTCCACTACAAATATTCTTGTTATTGCTTCGACCCATATTCCCCAAAAAGTGGATCCCGCTCTAATAGCTCCGAATAAATTGAATACATGCATTAAAATACGAAGGCTTCTTATTCCACAACAACGAAAGCACTTTTTCACTCTTTCATATACTAGGGGATTTCGCTTGGAAAAGAAAATGTTCCATACTAATGGATTCGGTTCCATAACCATGGGTTCCAATGTACGAGATCTTGTAGCACTTACCAATGAGGCCCTATCGATTAGTATTACGCAGAAGAAATCAATTATAGACACTAATATAATTCAATCTGCTCTTCATAGACAAACTTGGGATTTGCTATCCCAGGTAAGATCGTTTCAGGATCATGCGATCCTTTTCTATCAGATAGGAAGGGCTGTTGCACAAAATGTA
>NW_026124071.1:0-2500 GCF_025177605.1 Cucumis melo
TATCGGATCTTATCGAATACTTCTCTCGTAGAATACTGATAATTCTAGTCCGCCAATTTCATTTAAGACGCGAAATTTTAATGCTTTTCATTTTTCTTATCTTCAATCATTGATAAGAACTAAAACGTCAAGGTTAATTCAAATTAATCACTTTGACTGATTGTTTTTACGTATATTATAAGTAAAAAGGCGGTCGGAACTAGAATGAACAGTGCAGTAGCAATAAATGCGAGAATATTTACTTCCATAATATCATCGTTTCATTTTTTATTCGCAATAACTCGGGATTTAATCCCATAGAGATGATAAATGTTTCGCTTGTAAATTCAAGGGGATGCGTTGCATCTCGATGATATCGAATCGTATTAAAATATCATGAATAACAATATCGGAGCTATCAAATCGATTCATCGTCGAGAATTGAATAGTATAACATAGGAAGATCTTTTATCCATACCGAATTTAAACAAAATGGGATTCCTGATGCAATCAAGAATTTCGTTACTTTTTTTTATTTATAATTTTTTGCATTCTTTCTTTTCTATAATCTACTGCCCTCTTATTCAATGCAATCATCTGATGAAGTCTCATCAGACTACCTTTACCCTTACATTGTTTATAAACAAACTCAAGCAAAGAATAGCAGCGAAATTCAAAAAAGGAAAAGGAGGTAGGTTCGAACTAAACTCCTTCCTTTTTTTGTACTTATAAAATCTTCTTAAAAAAAAGAAATAAAAACGAAACTTAAACTTTCAAAAATTCTTAATTACCTCACTAAGAGAGATAGATGGGATCCTTGTTTGTATTAATATCCTCTTTCCTTGAATTAGTAGTGGGACGTATATATCAAAAGTTAAGTGTTAAATTTTAATAAGATAGATTATTTCAAATTCAAATTAGTAATTGAATTTACTAATTGAGGTTACAAAAAATCGGAGCCAGAACGGATATATTTTGCTTTCAGACGAAAAATTAGATCAAAGTTTACTATGTAAACTTTATTTTGTATCGTCCAAATTCCCTTTATGTATGTGCTTTCCGGAAACGTATAGTACTCTATTTCATTAGAAAAATCGGGCGTAATCAACTAGACCCAGTACGCCTTCGAATCCTGAATATGATGCTACCAATAATTGTGGTAATTCACATATGGCACATATGTCTTTCTCCCATCAATTAGTACTCGTTGAAGAAATCAAAATTCCCATATTTTTTTGTTGAAAAATGTGGAAAAAAAAATAAGAGAGATCCCGTTTGGAATAAAATTCAGTTATGTTATTTGTTCTCTCTTTCACAGGAAAGGAAGAGATTAATTGATGTATTTTTTTTTTATTGGATTTGGATCCATCGGGACTGACGGGACTCGAACCCGCAGCTTCCGCCTTGACAGGGCGGTGCTCTGACCAATTGAACTACAATCCCAGGGAAATAAAGTGTACAACATATGTTGTTGATTTAATTTCCTTCAAACCTTTCTATGTAGATTTTTGATTCGAATTGTCATATTCTACCAGACAGAGACGCGAGTAATAAAGTAATAGATTGATATGCGCGGAGACATGGACTTTAGTGTGAGAAGCATGGATTAATATTTATTTTTTCGTTATTGTAAAATTGATTGATTATCAATCTGTCAATGAATAAAAAAAGAGTTTTTTTTTTTATTCTTTCATATCAAGTCAAGTATTTCTGTAGAAGGACAAATAGGTTATATCATTTTATGGTGGATACGCGATATATTGGGCCGAGCTGGATTTGAACCAGCGTAGACATATTGCCAACGAATTTACAGTCCGTCCCCATTAACCGCTCGGGCATCGACCCGGGAAGAATCAATTCCAAGCTTGTTGATAATCCATGATCAACTTCCTTTCGTAGTACCCTACCCCCAGGGGAAGTCGAATCCCCGCTGCCTCCTTGAAAGAGAGATGTCCTGGACCACTAGACGATGGGGGCATACTTGCCCGACTGCCATCATACTATGATCATAGTATGAATAGTTTTTTGAAATTGTCAATATAAAATAAATATAATGGACTAATATGATGCAATTCGACGTATTTTTCTTTCTTTCATTATTCCATCGAAATTTTTTTATTTGTGATTTCTATTTATGAATCGTTCATTCTAATCACCATTCCCCATATAATTCTATATAGAAATTATTTTATTTTAAATTGCATTTTTTTTTATTTATTTCATTTAAATAATATACATAAATTTGCAAATTGGAATATATAGTTATATTACTTATATTATAGAATATCAAATGAAAATAGTGATTAGTAGTGATTAGAGGAAACCTCTAAAATAAACAAAAATAATAAATATTAGAAAAAAAAATATTCTTTTTTTATTTTATTCTTTTTTTATTTAAATAATACGAAGGCTAGTACCCTTCGGGAATTGGTCTGCCATATGCTATAAACAGGATTAAACTCCATTTCTCATACTTTCACTCATTGATTCACTCATTGTTAAGATTAGGTTAGGTATATTT
>NW_026124071.1:15000-22500 GCF_025177605.1 Cucumis melo
CCGTTCCTTGTGTGGATAAGACCTATGTTATAGAGTATATAACTTCGATCATAGGGATCGATTTCTAGTCGCATAGCTTCATAATAATTCTGTAGAGCTTCCGCATAATTTCCTTCGGATTGAGCCGACATCCGTTACGGTCGTTCGTTATTCCATTGAAAGAATCTCCGTTCCAGAACCGTACGTGAGATTTTCATCTCATACGGCTCCCCCTTTATCTGATGCGCATAATGAGATGAGAATAATACATGAAATCAAAAAACATTGAAATACTCTCATTATGAACTCATGGGACTAGCGTTTTTACAAAAAATCTCTAGCCAACCTTCCTGTAAAAGATCTTTTCTTAACATCAAGCATGGTTTACTAGATAAAAATAAAAATGGTAACTCTAACAATTTCTTTGTCCTCAACGCCTCTAAATTTCCAGGAATTAGTCACTTCAACAGTCTTCGATGGTTATACAGGTATCCAAAATACAAACGAGATGGATGTTTGTTGTCCCAACCATTTTTCTAAGTTCCGATCCCGATAAGGAAAAGGTATAATTTATAACAAAGTTTTCGTGTTGTTGATTCCTAGGTGTAGTGCTTCTTCCCCTCTGCTACCTATTTTTACTAGTGAATATTTTTACTAGTGGAGTAGGGTTGACTTAATCCATAGGTTACACCTTTCGCTTAATACTAGAATCGACAATTCTAGCATCTAAGGTTACATTAATCGGGGATACACGACAGAAGGAATTTTTTGATTTTCAAATTGCACCTCCAAGAAGCGTAGATTTATTTCAATTATTGTTTTCTTTCTATCCCGAATACTGTGTCTTTCTACTAAGACGGAGAGCGGTAAAGAAAATTGAAAAAAAAAAAAAATCAAATCGCACCATCTCTGTAATAGGTGAATGCCTCTTTTTCCCCGGAAGTTGTCGGAATTATTCGTAATAAGATATTGGCTACAATTGAAAAGGTCTTATCGATAAAATTTCCATTTATCCCACCAGATCTAGGCATCGGTAACAACCCCATTCTATAATTTCTTTTAATTACCTCTCGTGAGAAAATGATCCCACAAACAAAGGAATTGCATAGTACGAAATAACATAAAAACGGATTCATTAAAAAATCCCACTCGATATTAAAATTGTTTCTTTTTGATTTCACAGGAATCAATAAAAGAGAAGAAATATTTCAATCCGGTTAAATTTCATCCAAATGTAGTAGGATCAGAATGAAGAGAACTATTCTGATTTCAGCGAAGTTGAAGAAAAAAAGAATTTTATTTATCTGACTGGGGTAATTCTAGAAGTTTTTTGATTGAATTATGATACAAAAAAGAGCAAAAAGAATCGAATAATCATTCTATGATTCATAACTTGTGACTAGATATATGTATGGGATAAACAGTTGTTGGTGAAAAATCGAAAACTGTAAAAGTCGAATTTTTAGAAAAAAGGAATCATAGTTTAAAAAACTAAATAGAATCATGAGCTAAAAGTATCCATTAAACATAGTTAAAAAAAAATTATTTGTATAGTTAGAATTGGTTGGACGTGCCTATCAAAAAAAAAATTGAATATTAATGACTCACTATTAACTCGGTTTCTGGGCCATAATCATTCTGTAGGAGAGATGGCCGAGTGGTTGAAGGCGTAGCATTGGAACTGCTATGTAGGCTTTTGTTTACCGAGGGTTCGAATCCCTCTCTTTCCGTACTAATTCAACAATGTTACTGACCACAATGTATCAAATCAAATAACAATCGATACTATTATTCCAACGGTTAGACCTTTATGGATTCTTTATTTCGAATTTTTGTGGTACGGAAACGAAAAGACTGGAAAGAATGCACAAGAGATGAAAATCCCCCTACCGATCAATGATAGATGAATGATAGAAAAATTTCCGGATCAAAACCTTACTTTCCTTCGGTCTCTTTACTTAGACTTCGGCGAAGGGGAGGACGAAATTGTCCGAACCCTTGTTTTTTAGTTAGGTTTAAGTCTGACGAGAATAATATTCTACAACGAGCAATTCATTTATTTTTAAACTGACCCATTTACTATCTATTATTTGATTGACTAATCCTTTATATTGCAATGGCTGAAGAGTCAAATGTTTTGGCAATTCCTGAGGGGGGGATGAATCAAGATAATTTTGAATCAGTGTTCTCGATTTTTTTTCATCTTTTGCTGTAATAATATCTCGGGGTTTGCACCGATAACTTGGTATATCCACTATAGAACCATTAACTAAAATATGTCTATGATTAACTAATTGTCGGGCTTGAGGAATAGTCGAAGCCATACCCAATCGAAAAAGGATGTTATCCAAACGCATTTCAAGTAATTGTAGTAAAACTTGACCCGTTGATCCTTTGGCTTTTCCGGCGATACGAACGTATTTAAGTAATTGTCGTTCTGTAAGACCATAATGAAAACGCAATTTTTGTTTTTCTTCTAAACGAATACGATATTGAGATTTTTTACCGGAACGCGATTGGTTTTTAAGATCGTTTCCGGTTTTGGGCCTTTTACTAGTTAGTCCCGGTAAAGCCCCCAGACGGCGTATTTTTTTGAAACGAGGCCCTCTGTAACGCGACATAAAGACTCCTTATTTTATTTTATTTAAATTTCATAAACATTTTATTTTATTTAAATTTCATAAACTTAAATGAAAACTAAATGATAAATATTATAAATGAAGTGAAATCCAGTAAAGTATTGTACTACAAAACAAAGAATAATTAGATAACTTGGATCAATATCCGGATCCTATTGTATATGTAAATGATATAAAAAAGTAAGAGTTCCTTTCTTGATTTGTTCTACAGAAATAGAACCCCTCCTTTAGTCATAAAGGTAAGTAAGTTCCTACGACATCATAGATCGGTGACCTTTGAAAAAGGGTAAGAAGTCGTTTCTTTATTTATTTGATTTATCAATTATGTCAAAAATAAAATCAATAGAGAAAAGCCGGCTATCGGAATCGAACCGATGACCATCGCATTACAAATGCGATGCTCTAACCTCTGAGCTAAGCGGGCTCACATAACAGAAATGTTACATGCATAGTAATTTACTAAATTACTGGGATCTTAGCTATTCCTAATTAATATGAATATAGAATCTAATTTCATTTCAAATAAATATTCAATATTGGAATTGTTCTATTATAGAACATAATAATTAATATAACGATTAATAGAATATAGCGATAGAAAATTTTGATCTATTTATCAAATGGATGTGTATCAATAATTAATGTGTTAATCTTAATTGCATTTAATGCAATTGAGATGATAATGAAGCGTTTCTATGTTTTCATTCTGAAAGGTGGAAGATAAGACGAACAAGGGAATCGACCGTTTAAGTATTAAATTTTTTACTAAAAAAATAATAGAAAGAGGGGCAAATATATATGTTCATATATCTATCTATATTGATATATATTGAATTGCAGATACAGAAATGATAGAATCATTTTGGATCGGAACAAATATGGGTCTCCGATAGAGAAGAGAGAGATGAAAGAAGATAGACAAGAAATCCAATAGGAGGAAACACTTTTCAATAGAGGAATCGGTATTCTAATGACTTGAGTGGTTCCAGTATAATACAAATGAAAGAAAACGGGGAAGGACATCATAATGCGATACTAATCTTAAAAGAGGGGGATATGGCGAAATCGGTAGACGCTACGGACTTAATTAGATTGAGCCTTGGTATGGAAACCTACTAAGTGATAACTTTCAAATTCAGAGAAACCCTGGAATTAAAAATGGGCAATCCTGAGCCAAATCCTTTTTTCCGAAAAAAAAGGGTAGGTGCAGAGACTCAATGGAAGCTGTTCTAACAAATGGAGTTGACGACGTTGCGTTAGTAAAGGAATGAATCCTTCCATCGAAACTCCAGAAACGATGAAAGATAAACGTATTACGTACTGAAATACTATATTGATTAATGACAACTCGAATCTCTATTTTTTATATTTCTATAATTTTTTATATTTATATTTATATATATATATAAAATTATATATAAAAATGAACGAATTGTTATGAATCGATTCCAAGATCTACAAGTTGAAAAAATAATCGAATATTCATTGATCAAATCATTTACTCCATCATAGTCTGATAGATCTTTTGAAGAATTGATTAATCAGATCGAATAGAATAAAGATAGAGTCCCATTCTACATGTCAATAACGACAAAAATGAGAAATTTATAGTAAGAGGAAAATCCGTCGACTTTTAAAATCGTGAGGGTTCAAGTCCCTCTATCCCCAAAACCCTAAAAAGGCCCGTTGGCCTCTTTAATTATTTATCCGTTCATTAGCAATTCAGACTTTGTTATGTTTCTCATTCATTCGACTCTTTCACAAGCGTATTTGAGCGGAAATTTGATTTCTTATCACAAGGCTTGTGGTATATATTCTATATGATAGACGTACAAACGAACATCCTTGCGCAAGTAATCTGTGAAATTTGAATGATTAACTGTCTACTGTACTGAAACTTCGAAAGGCTTATCCAAGCCCTGAAATTTCGTATATCTTCAAAAAGAAGACTTTGGAATACCTTTTTTCTTATTTACAATTGACATAGACCAAAGTCATCTATTAAAATAAGGATAATGTGTCGGAAATGGCCGGGATAGCTCAGTTGGTAGAGCAGAGGACTGAAAATCCTCGTGTCACCAGTTCAAATCTGGTTCTTGGCACATCATGAATTTGTATGAGTATCTATTCTACGGATTCATTAATAATATAGATCATGAAAAATACTGATACATGATGATGTCTGGAAATCTACCCTTTAACTAAACTATATATATTTTTTTACTCTATTTATAGATGTCGAAAATAGACAAGTAAAGATAAAGAGGATATTTATAGAAATATGTAAAGGATGTATATAGATATGTAAAAGAAAAGAATTTTCTTTTGTTTCCTCTTCTTTTTTATTTGTTCATACTCTGTCTCCTGGCGTTCAATTCCTATTTTATACATATTTGAAAGTTTCAATTAGTTCCTTATAAGACCCAAAAGTCTAGTCTAGGGGAGTTGAAAGGCGGGAATGGCCAAGATTCATCTCAGATACAGTACAAATAGAATCCGATTCTCTTTTCATATTATATTTCTTCATTTCACCCTATGTGACTTTTTAAAGCACATCTATAAGTCATATGCGTGATACATAGTTCATAATGCAGAACTCATTTAGTTCATCCTATTAGCTTGTGGCTCATCCAAAATAAGTATCTTACAAATTGGATAATCTCACCAAATCTCTAATTGTATTTTTTTTAATCAATAATAATAAGATGAATGAGACTTCAATTACTATGCTATATCTATAAGAGAACGTAAAAATGTATTTGAATATCTTGAGTTGTCGAAGTGAAGATTAGTTTCGTATTATTTAATGAGCATCTTGTATTTCATAAAAATTGGGGGCAATATAATCCTTACGTAAGGGCCATCCTACCCAACTTTCAGGCATTAAGATACGCTTTAGACGTGGATGATTATCATAAGAAATTCCCAACATATCATAAGATTCCCTTTCTGGAAAATCCGCACTTTTCCAAACCCAGAAAACAGACGGAATTTTAGGATTTATCCTTGCGGCAAATACTTTTATGCATACCTCTTCCGGTTGATCTATACCATACTCGATTCTCGTAAGATGATACACACTAGCTAACAGTCCGCCTGGTGCTACATCATAAGCACATTGGGAACGTAGATAATTGTAACCATATACATATAAAATGACTGCAATGGAATGCCATTCCTCGGGCTTTATTTGTAAAGTCTCTATTCCTTGGTAATCGAAACCCAAAGATCTATGAACCAGTCCATGTTTGACTAGCCAAGAAGACAAATTACCCTGCATCTTCTCCCCCCCCCCATTTTTTTATTTTTATTTGTATAAGTATTTCCCATTTACAATGAAAAATTGATGAAGATTCACTCGTTCTTTGCTTTGTTATTCTGTACAAAAAAAGTATACGGCCTAATTTACTAATTCGTAGGAAGAGACTGCACTTTTGTATTTGAAAAAAGTTTCAGGAGGGATGATCTCTGAAGTAGATGATGGTTGATAGAGTAATCCTTGATCGTAATTTCCAGTATTAGTACTTGGGCCAACATGAAATTTGTGATTGGTAGTAAAACACCGATTTTCCTCTTGAGACTTAATTCGATCTTCATAGATTTCTCGAGATATTTTCTTACGAAGTTTTGTTATAGCATCTATAACAGCCTCGGGTTTAGGCGGACAACCCGGCAAATACACATCGACAGGAATTAACTTATCGACTCCCCGAACAGTACTATAAGAATCGGTACTGAACATCCCTCCTGTAATTGTACATGCTCCCATAGCAATAACATATTTTGGTTCAGGCATTTGCTCATATAATCTTACTAAAGAAGGAGCCATTTTCATTGTTACCGTACCCGCTGTTAAAATTAAGTCTGCCTGTCTAGGACTAGATCTTGGTACCAGTCCATAACGATCAAAGTCGAATCGTGAACCTATTAATGAAGCGAATTCAATGAAGCAACAACTGGTACCATAGAGAAGCGGCCATAAACTGGAGAGTCTTGACCAATTTGAAAGATCATTTGATGTAGTTGAAATAACTGAAGTTTGGGTTGTTCGATCAAGTAAGGGAAACTCGATGGAATTCATAACTGTCTCAATGTTTTTTTTAATTGTCTGAATATTCAAAAACTAAGACCATTCCAATGCTCCTTTTCGCCATGCATAAACTAAACCGACAATTAGGATAAGCACGAAAATTAAAGCTTCTATAAAGACGGATACCCCTAATACATCAAAACTCATTGCCCACGGATAAAGAAAAACTGTTTCAACATCAAAAACAACAAAAACTAGAGCAAACATATAATAACGGATTCTAAATTGTACCCAAGCATCGCCCATTGGTTCTATTCCCGATTCATAACTCGAAAGTTTCTCTGGCTCTTTGCTAAGAGGGGCTAAAACTCCAGAAATTAGAAATGCCAAAATAGGAATAAGACTTGATATTATTAGAAATACCCAGAAAATATCATATTCGTAAAGCAGAAACATAAACGTACTCCTATCAATGTGGAAAATATACCGGATTAGTCGATCGGTACATGTCTCGTTTGAAGATTCATCCACTATAATCCTATTTATATAATATCTATTATATCCATAATAAATATATATTAAATATTATATATTTATATAGAGAGGATACATATAGTCGGAATTTCCATTTAGGAACTTTTAGTGATTGAAGAAGGAAAGAGAAGACGACTACTTTAGTTTTGTGCTTTACTAGATAAGGTATACCAACAGAAAAGCCTATTTGAGAATGTTTACAATGAAAGTTACCAAAGATCTTCGTTTCTCAAACTCTAGCTTGTCCACAAATAAAATACAGTAAGTCGTTCCTAGATCCATGTGATTTACTAGTGCATTCGATTTGCATTGGGTTAT